>NC_054535.1:43432163-43647163 GCF_017654505.1 Polyodon spathula | reverse complement strand
TCAATCACAAATGTGTCATTAGCCCTTGGTTTACAATAATTGGTTTACTCTAGTAGTTTGGATGGTGTATATAAAACATACATGATAAAGATCTTATTGTTGTAGTAAGCAGAAGGAAAATACAAGTGTATTCTAAAAAATAAATTAACTACTATTATCAGCCCTGATGGCGTCATTAAAATGTTAAATATGCCTTTTTTCGCAATGACATCAAATTAATAAAAAAAAGTGAGATGGCATGGATGGACATATGAAAAATGTCTGCAAAAATGTATCAGTATAAACAGGTGGGTGCTGCAGTTTGAGACCTGTTACCAAAGGGATAGACATTGAGCTTATATTGAACATACAATGAATCATCAAATAAAAAAAAATAAAGTTTAAGTAAACAGATATTGGTATTACAAAGGACTTTATGTTGATTAGACTTTGCTGCTACTTGGCACAGCAAGTGCACATTTCCAAAGAATGGCTCTGATCCATCTTATTCTGGCAATTGCTTACTTTATTCATTTTCTTTATCCAAGCATTCTATTCTAGTGCAAACCCTAAACTTCTACTTCTTCCCGTCTCACGCTCTCTGACCCCTCCCATCCGAATACTCCCTGGTGACCACAGCTGAGCTTTCAATCCACAAAGCACCCTCCCACTCCCATCATCTGGCCCCATGCCCACCCTATTGAATTCAACAAGAAGTCACCAGAACTGGAGACTACATTATTATTGAACTAGTGGTTGCTAATGTATCGCCACTGATGCACACAAATATTGCAATATGTTTTTACTACACTTGCTTTGATCTGCTTTAGAGGTACAGTGGAAGAGGTTTTAAAAACAGATTATTAGTCTCTTAGTCTAACAGTTCCTCACATAGATAATGGAGCATTAAACATTGTTTGATGGATATCATTCAAGGGCCTTTACTAGCATAAGAGACCTGCAATTGATCAATTATGTTAAGAAATCTGTTCTATTTTCTAATTGCAATAAAATACTAAATTTACTCATTTCAGGTTTTTCAGTTGAACTAAGTAGTTACTTTTTTTATTTAATTAACTGGGCATTTACTTATCTGTTCCATAAATATTTGTAAACATATATACTGCATAGTAAATATGCTAAGTGTGAAACATTCCTTCACAAAATCCAAAGCATTGAAACTCCGAATGCTTCACTCTTTACCCTTTCCGATAACATCTGTTGTTTTTCCTGAGTGAGTGTGATGGGAATCATGTCTTTTAGGAAGACAGCTCTGAAAGTTCCTGTGTCCTATTGATAAAGTCTGAGTAAATGGTGTTGAAGGTCTCTCCATCCGACACAACAATCCAGCTAAGAGAGAAATCACTGACAGCCATTGGAAAACACTTCTGTGCTGTAAATAACAATAAGGATCAACAAGGATCAATTTTCACAAACGTTCACATGTGGAAAATCTGTAAGATGTGTGAAGGAGTGGGCTAATAAGGATTGGAAACACACTAATACAAATACACAGTCAAATCTGAGGTGAATTTAAAAAAATCAAACAAACAGAATACTGGTATTCAATAGAATTTCTATGTAAATTAATTATGTATCATTTTGGATATTTTTGAATAATTTGTGACTAAGATATGTTTGCGTATGACTCAAATTTCTGTCCACACTATGTGAGCATAGAAAATCACCAACATAAGGATAAAATACATTGTATCTGTAGCCCCATGGTCCACTATTGCTGAAAAGAGCAAAAATAAATCCATGCAGCAATCGTGATAAAAGGTATCCTGGGTTGACAGAGGCAAAGAAAAATGATAGTCTAATGGAAGCAAAATGATTAATTTGGTGGTAACTCCATATTGGAAAAATTGCTATCTTCACTGCCAGTTACAATATATTAGGATATATGTTTTTAGGACAAATATCTTCCAGCTGGATAATGATATCCTCCTCCTCATGCTTAAGAGAAGAGGAATTGACCATTCACCAGACTACCAAATATGTCCAAGCTGTTTAAGACCGGACAAACAATGAAGGGAAGAAGTGGATTCTCTGCTATACCTTTAATCAATCTTCTGACTGAGAAAGAGCAAGCCTCTGGCTTCCACCATCTATTATTATTATTATTTTATTTATTTGCATTTTTAGAGTGCTTTTTCCTCACTAGTATCTCAAAGCACTACAGTACATAGTAGAAAAATCAAACCACAGTACATTTGTAAAGCATCTACCACAATCATACCATTTAAATAGCATATTCAAACATATATATATATATACATATATATATATATATATATATATATATATATATATATATATATATATATATAATATATACATATATAATATATATATATATATATATATATATATATATATATATATATATATATACACACATCGTATGTTGTACGTATGTTTCTCATAATGAATGTATGTGTACATAGATAATAATAATAATAATAATAATAATAATAATAATAATAATAATAATAATAATAATAAAATAATTAAAACCCACTAAGACAAGAAAGCCTTTTTATAAAAGTAAGTTTTCAGTCTTGACTTAAAAACTGTGAAGGCCTCAGCTTCCTTTGCAGACACAGGCAGAGCATTCCACAGTTTAAGAGCTTTATACAGGTTTCTAGGAGAAAGCCATTGATCTTCTACAGACAGTAATGGATATATTGAGGTACAAAAACGTTCCATCTGCTGAAATCACTCCTGTAAAATAGATATATACTGTAGGATGAGAAAGACTTGCAACCAAGATGTGGACTCAATCAAAATGTACAGCCTCACTGTATGACCTCATTCTGTGACTACTGAGAAAATAAACATGTCTAAACCTGTGTTAACATTCACTAAGCTTTCAACTTAAAACACATTTAGGGGTTCACTCAATTGATCTAAATACCACGAGCGTTTAAATATAAAATTAAGTCCACCAGATGTGTCATTCTACTTTAGAAGACAAAAATTGTCTCACACACACACTTTTAGAGCAGTTAGTTTTCTTAAAGTCACTTAATGATTCAATTGATAGCAGCATTTAGAGCAATGAATAAACCTTATACACTGTTTGATTAAATTTTAGCATAGACCAGGGGAATAACCCAGGCTGTGTATGTTTTATTTCATCTACCTCTCCTGTATAGTTGTCATAAAATGGAAACTGAGATAAGGAGAAATGATCTCATCAAAGCTGTTCACAAACAGCTTGTACGTGGTGTGTTGAAATCTGGAATAGGAGGCACTGGGTTGAGACGTCAATGAATCACATTATCCTTATACTTTACTCGAGGATAAAGATACTGTAAGTATAAAAAAAAGGAAGAGAGAAAATGTATTCATGGAATGAGAAAGCCAAACCAAATGTTATTGGATAACCAAGCTAAATGTTAATGGAAAACCAAGCTAAATGTTATTGGAATGCTATAAGGAGCAATTAGGAAGCTCATTAACCAGGGTATGATGGAAAAGCTAACCTGGGTTGTAGCTCAACAGATACCACTATATGTATAAAGCCAAAAAAAAAAACCCACACACAAAAGAGAGACCTTTATACTTAGAGGTGGTGTTGTCAGAAAATGTGTACACAACTAGTCCGCAGAGGCTCATCCATCAAAGGCAATACTGCGTTATAGCATGAATGGAATATGCCTGTTCATCATTGGTAAGTGGGCATTTAAAAGTGGATAGAAAAATTGGCATGAAAATTAAACACTAGATAAAAAAAAAATTATAATGATACGAACACAAAGACATATGTTTAAGTAATCTAAACTGCCATTTAGACCCCATGTTTGTTGTAAATATTAATAGTATTGTCCCTATGAATGGACTCCAAGCCATCAATTATTATGCTATATATATATAGTGAGCAAACCACACCCAGCTTCTCCTCTTAACTTGTCTTGCAAGATTGTTTTATGAACACATGGAGCACGAGAGAAAAGGAGCTAATAGGCTTTGTTGTGAAACTGTCTTCCTTATATAAATCAAGTGTCCTGAATTGCTAGTCAGATTGTTGCTGTTAAATTTACCCAGAGAATAATACACTGAATGGAATACAGTAGTTAACTGGGTAATTGTGTAGCTGTTAAAACAATGGAGTAATTCAAGAAACAATTAGATACAGCCCTGGGGCTCATGGTGTGATAGCATGGCGTGAGCGGCCTCTTCTACCTAGCATTTCCTCTGCTCTTTAAGGTCCTGTTGGGTCTGTTTCCTCCATGCAGTATGAAGTGGGTTAATTCTACAGGAACATGTTTCAACTGTGACCTTTAACAGGGATCAGATCTTTCAGTTATTGTTTTATATTTTATAGTAGGGCCATGGATAATGAAGGTCAAAACGAGGTAACACTTTTGTCCCGCAGAATCAATTATCAATCTTTACCAGGATGAAACAGGCTATACCCCATCTGCTGTCATCTACTGTTTCTGTGAAAGTAGAAGCTTGCATACTGTACTGTTCCTTTTACATGCATTATTTCTATCATGCCTCATTATGCACCAAAATGTGATTGTTTTGCATTAGAGATGAAGACTCCCATTTACATTAAGATTACATTTTAAATAGTGTGCTACTGTCCTTACATCAGCTTACCCAATAATAGTACCTGTGGCAGGGCGAAAGCCCTAACTGTATTGTGTGGGTGTGTGTGGTTTGAATATAGGGTTAGTAGGGAGGGGGTTCAAATCCTGCCTGCCATAATACATGTGAGAATGTAGCTGGAGTCTTAATTTAATGGAGACCCTTTACAGAAGACCCAGGACCACCTTGGTCAAAGCAGGAGGCAAGGGAACCACCTCCACCACAACCCCTGACCACCACAGTTGGGACCAACCCAAACGAGAAAAGATGGACATGGGGGGAGGGGGTTGGTTGTTCAAGGGGGAGGTGGCCGGTTGCGGCCATTCGTACTGAGCATATGAGGGGAGGTGTGTAGCAACGCGAAAGCCCTAAATGTAAGACTGGTCTTAGACTGCAGGTTGGTAATTATTAGTGAAGAGAAGAGAGTGCAGATTTACTAGACTTCTATACTTTCTTGAAATAGTTGTTATTGAGCTGAAATGATAAGAAATCACATTACAGTGCATTTGAAACAAAAATAGTCAGACATGCCTAATCAGAGAAGGATTATTTTCCCCAGGATATTTCAGCAAGTAATTGATACACCGGTACTCCAAAATAGGCTTTCAGTGTTGTTTCTTATACAATTAACTTCTAAGAACTATGTGCTGATATTTGACCAATAAATAGTATGAAGCTTAATTAGCTGAACTTGAAACTCTTCTAAGTGTAAAATCTGGAGGGAAATAATAATAATAATAACAATAATAACAATAATAATAATAATAATAATAATAATAATAATAATAATAATAATAACTAAGGAAATATGGGGTAGTATGTAATGGAGTTATGTCAATACATCATTGTTACTGCATGTACTATATTTTCCTTAAAGTTCTCTTACTGTTTAGGGGCTCTTTTCAGTAATCTAAATGCACCCTTTCACCCTTGTCTCGTTTTACAAAAAACAGAGCTACAAACTAATGGGCTGACAGCCATGACAAATAAGAGGTCACGTTGCAGGTTACTATTCTTTATACAATATGCACATTAGTTCACCAGGTAAAGAAATGTTTCAAGAAAAAGTGAAATGTTACCTCTAGCCCCGGTTTCCCTTTATTACACAAAATTCAACACAAATTGCAAATTGTGTTCCTGACACTTAATTGGCCAGCAAAATGATTTTACTATACAGCCTAAAAGCTGGAATAATTGTACCCAATCTAATTTTAGTTTTAAATGTATTTGTTCAATAGAGCAAGTCATACTGTACTTGTGCTATGAGTAGCAATGACACTTGATTTGCTTGCCCAGTACAATATTAAAGGACCTGTAAAGAGAGGCATGTTGAAATTAACTTTGTTTTGTCTCCAACAGTGTAAGCTACACGTTCACATCATCTTGTCTGGGGCCTGGAAACAAGTTCCCTCTCTTGATTGCCTTACACTTCTAGGGCACTGTTTGAAAGAGGTCACCATCATCAGAGCGGGAGTGTGACATACCATAACCATGTGTCAGCCACTGGCTTCGTACCAAAACACAAGGAGCAAGATCAGAAACAAGCAGTCAGATGCCGCAAAGAATGCTAGCGAATCTCCAGTAGCATGACTCTCAAGCACCATCTACAGATTAATATTAGTGATATTTCTGTTTTTAAATACAAGGGTTAAAAAAAACCCAGAAAAAAAAAACCAAAAATAGTGTGCACTCATTATCACATTATCACAAGATGTTTGTTTGACAGGAGGTTGGATAATGGTGGAGCATGCCAGGAATGTGTCCCATGTTAATTGTATGATACTGCTATCAATGCCACAGCTTATGGAAGTATCTTCGCAGAGGGCTGGATGGCTCTATGTTTAGGCGTCCACAATAAGGGCATTCAATTGCCCAAGACTTAAGCTTTTTCAAATGTGTCTCTGCAGATTGAAGTTACTAAAGCATTTGTATTAAGTTCTGATTTGGAACAGCACTTTAATCTTAGCATTCTATTTTCAGAATGATTGATTTATCATCCATTTGTTTTAATAAGAATGTTTTAACCATTTTGTTTTCTTAGTACTGCTCTGGACCTGAGATCTGGTAATAAACAACCCTTGCAACTATAAAATATGAACATAAAAATAATTGATATTATTTATTTATTTTAGAACTGGATGACAGCTCCGCACAATATAGTACTGTACTGGGATTTTGTCAAATCCTTAATGATGATACGCTGACAAATCACCATTAAGAATTTGTCACAAATCCTTAATGGTAATTAGTTGAGAATTCCACTAATGATAATGTTTTTAGTTGTAGCACTCGGACCTCCAGATTAACTTTGAGACCCACTCTGCCAAAGATGTAATTACCAGCCTTCCAGAAATGGCAGCCAGCCTATCCCAAAGTATTTACTTAAGACTTATTTGATGGCTAAGTCAACTCCTGCCTGGGATCGGACACACTGCCATCCAATTTAAATACTTCCCACCAAGTTTTGGCAGGTTCCCTGGCCACTTCATAATAAAGAAACCTAGTACTTAAATATTCCTTTTTATTTAAAGCTTTTTGTGTTCCTTACATTGTATAGTTTAAATTGTCAGGTCCTAGTGAATTAGCAGGGCCAGAGTTATTTTAATTTGAAAGTTTGTTTAAACAACTCTTCCTTCATACAAAATGCATTTGTTTGTACTCTATAATCTTACAGAACATAAGCAGGCCTAAATTCACTGCTGGAACTTATTTCCATGTGCACCCCAAGGGTATTGAAGCACAAATGATCTGAACCTGCTTTAACTTTTTTCGTTAAACAGATATTCTGTACACCAATTTGGAATTGACATAGACACAGTACAGTACAGGCACAGAGCCAACCATGTTCATATGTGTTCTGAAATGAAAAGTATTCCTGTGACAATTCTAATTACTTTCATTGTGTTTTTTCATATGTTTCTGTCAAACCTAATCAATCTTACATCACATGCAAATAAATAATAATAATAATAATAATAATAATAATAATAATAAAAAGGCAGATTTTGTCACAGTGGACTCATGTGTTTCAAAGAGTAAATGTATGGTTTAATTTTTGCATACACTGGAGATTAGTCTTAACAAAGATGCACACTTTGTGACAGTATGTCTCTATCAATTTTCCTGGTGGCTGATTTAAAGAAAACATTGTATAATGATATCTTTAGATCTGAAGGATGGTATACAAAGGCAAAAGAATAGTAAAGCATAGCAGAACACAGACAAGCACGGTAAATAGCAAATATGTATGGTAAAGCATTGTAAAAACTGTGGATAACTGGTGAAGCATGGCAAATGCATATTTTAAGCACATGAAAAGTAAGGTAACTTAAGTAATTTACTATGGCAAACTTTTTTAAGGGAAACTAAAAAGCTATAAAGATAAACAATAAACAAAAGGGGGGGGGTCGGCTGTATGTAATACATAGAGGCAAGTTTTACAAGACACAATTGGGCTAACTTTCCTATGTCTTTAATTACTCTTTTCTTTTTTTAGGAGGATGTTCAGAAATTGCTTACGTCTCGATTGTAGCTCTGTTTGAAATTCCCATAAGGTATGTACTAATATACAGGGAGTTCATGTCGACAGATGGCATCAGAGAACGAGCAAGTGACTTGGCAGGCTTGATGTCATTTTTTAGTTCAGACAGAATTATATTAATATGATATTAAGCCAAAAAGTGAGTTTTCTCAAAATAACAGAGACCAGGTAAAAGTTGGATTTTTTTTTTCTAAAGTAGGGCTCATAAACTAGAAATGAGTCAAAGCTATGATATAATTATGATAAAGAGACTCTTTAAGGCACAGAAGCCATGAACCCAAGTTTCAGTACCTGTCCAATGTGACACATAAAAAATGTCAATCTTTTAAGTATTTCTGAAATACTTGTTCATATTTAATGTATGACTAACAATTGCATACTCCAACCCTAGTCATATAAACTGCTATTAAAATGTAATACAAATATAAAGGTGTCCGTTTATACTTGCAATACCTATTTAATAATGGGAAATATTCTACAGAGTTTATGCCATTTAAATGCCTGACACTTATGGTTTAAAATACTGTACTGAGTTATTATAGTAAATTGAAACCCAGTTAAATGTCTTTATTTTACACAACATAATGCTGTCTGTTCTGTTTAAACTTATATTGGATCAGAAAAAACAAATGAATAGTACAAAACTCTAAGAAGAGTCATCCCCTGAGAGTCTTGTAAGACAGCAGCAGTTAAGGCTTGTTGTGTTAAGGATAAAACTTACAAAGTTAAGAGACGCACTCTTTTTAAAACTGGAAATAAACATCCCCTGAGTACACTGCATATGGAATTTAAATATGTAAATGTCTTCATGTGCGTCTTCTCTGCCCCCCTCCATGTTTTTTGTTATAACCCTAGGCTGTTATTTCTAATTAAAAAAAAAAAAAAAAAAAAAAAGCATAGGCTCATTTCTGTTGTCACGCTGTTATATGATTAATTTTGACTTGTACTACATATTGAAACACTTAAAGTAACATACACAGATACTGTAGACCCAAGCATAGTTAAACATGTTTACTACAAGTCTTGTCCCCTCTATTTAGTATCACTCATGACAATGAGGCAGGTTCCTGATAATATCATTTTTGTTATTATCACACTCAGTGATTTTTTTGATTTTTCCCTCACTAAAAGCCTAAGTAAACAGCCTAACTATATATCAATATATATATATATATATATATATATATATATATAGATATATATATATATATATATATATATATATATATATATATATATATATATATATATATATATATATATATATATATAAACATAGCATACCTGTTTACAACTCTCTAATGTTTACATACAATTTGTTGCACATCTACAATATAATAGACTGTACTGTAAAATATGGCATTAATTAACTATAATCTGTGCCAATACTTCTTTTGTGTTTCCATTTTTATGTTGCCTGGTTAATGGTGAACCCCTGCCATTTTTTTGTTTTCAGTGCCTTTGGAGTTATAAACTATGTTTGACTCTTCCTTCTTATCCATATCTGGCATTTTTTTTATGCAGTTATAATTTGAAAACTTTAGAATTATAAGTCCTACATGTTGTTTTATAAAACAAATAAGAATTAAAAAAAAAAAAAAAAAAAAAAAAACAGTCACCACAATAGTATGTTAGAAACAATTAAAGTAATACAGCTTCTGTGACCCAGGATTTTGCCTTCTGGTCACGGTAAGCACTGCTGTCAGAGGTCAACCAAGGCCAAGTGATAGGTGGGAACCACTGACCCACTAATGTCAACCCCCAATATAGGGGTACAGCTGCAGAAGAGGTGGCAGAGTGGTAAAAGAGGAAGTAATACAAGACAGATAGGAAATCTAATCCCCAGTATTAAATTAATTGGAAAACGATGGTGAGATAAGCCTCTCCCCTGGATTGACAGCAGGCACCCCATATTTATTTTTGTATTGCAACTCCCAACACTAGTAACTCACACAGTAACTAGTCAAAGAACTATAACCTTTTGCTGTCTCACAGCAGTCAATATTATTATTGTTTTATTTTTGTAATTGCCCTCTGACGATAAATCAGATATTGACTGGGGTATTACCTTACAATGAAAACCATTCCATCTCGGGTTGGAAAAGTAACACTAGTAGGCAATTCTTAAATGTGGCTTTGGGAATGTAACCCATTGTCTGACATCTTTTCAACACTCAAGGCAATGGTTTTCCACTAAAAGACTCAACTCTTGCCATTACTATCTTTATCAATAAAGGTAGAGTTACAATACAGTATAAACTTGTATTATATTGTAGGCCAACTTGTATTTGTATTACTACTGTAGGCATTCAGTGCTGAAAAGTCCTGTTGTGTTGTCATCAAAACCTCAGTTAAATTGTTATTTTACTTATTTTGCAATAGTTTATATATACGTAAACAGTGGTTTAATTTGACTTGATGGTTTGAAGAAAACTCTGTCAGCAACAGGCCATCTGTTTCTTCTTGTTTCTGTTCAACCACAGGAAGAATTGTTTCCACAATTTCTTCTTCCTTTTTTTGGATATGTGATTGATATATGATTGTGTTTTAAAAACTTTTTTGGAGTATAGTATTATACATAGAAGTTTGGCTGTGATTCTGAGAGGCTATCTTCTCATCCACCTTTCCAATTCATGTTTTTTTTCTTTTTTTTTTTTTTCTTTATACCATTTATACCAGGTCTTACCTGTCATTGTCATTTTGTTTCAGGCACCCTCCACCCCATGTCCACCATCACTGTGTAGCAATTCTCTCTCCCTGGGATCAGAGAGTTGGAATAACTTCACCTTGCCATCCTCCAGCCAGTCAAGCTTTTACATCGGCCGGTGACTCAGCATTGAGGGGACAGAGAAGATAGAATTGAGGCCAAAGTGTCGCGCTAAGTGCCTTTCAAATCTTAATCTGGCATACCTACTTTGTCTTTTGTTTTCTCCATTTCAATTGGTCTGTGTTTGATGGTGCCTAATAAAACTCATCTCTGCCTCTTTGAAATACAAAATGTAATAGCCAGGAACAGCCTGGCTTTCATAGGAACAACAGCCAGCAACAGATGACAGGAACTTGGAACTGCAATCAAGCGTGAACTTGGCCAGGATTCTGCTAACTTCTCTCTTTCACCTGTATCCCTCATATAGGATAAAGCTCAGCAGCGTTTCCCAAACTGGGGGCCTGCAAGAGTGTTTTAGGGGAGATGCAGCACATATAGAACAGTTCTTATTTTCTCTGCATAGGTGTTAGGCCAGAGATACATGCTACATGCACTCTGGAAAAGTGTCATTTTTTTTAAGCAATTAAGATAGCACCTGTTTGCATTAAACATGTTTCATGTCATGCTTTGATTCAGGAACTACGTTTGGAGGATCTTCCTGGATGCACTCACGTCATCTCAAACTCAACCTCTCCAAGTCATACCTCCTTTTCTTCCCCCCCTCTTCCTCCCCCACCGCTGATCTCTTTCTCTATTCCTCTTGAATCCACCACCCTCTCTCTCCTCATGCACTAAGAACCTCTGTGTCAGCCTCGACTCTCAGCACATCTCTAATCTGGCATGCTCCTATCGCTTCTTCCTCAGCAACATAAGCAGAATTTGCCCCTTCTTCACCGATTACTCCACACAGCTCCTAGTTCAGGCTCAGGTACTGTCCCTCTTTGACTACTGCAAATACAACTACTGCCAGCCTCCCTGCCTCTGCTACCTGTCCGCTCCAGCACATCCAAAACTCTGCTACTCACCATGTCTTTTCCCTTCCTTGTTTCTCCCATGCTACACTGCTGCTCCGCTCTCTGCACTGGTCGCTGCTCACATCCAATTCAAAACTCTTGTACTCGCCTGTTGCTGTCTTGACCTTTCTGCTCCCTCCTATCTCCAGACTATCACTTCTCCCTACACCACCTCTCGACCCCACCACTCCTTCACCACCAACAGATTAGCTGTGTCCCCCCCCTCTCCACTCCCCCGCTTCCAGATCTCGCTTCTTCTCCACCCTTGCCCCTGAGTGGTGGAACGACCTACCCACGGATATCAGGACTGCTCAGTCCCTGACCACCATCTGGTGTCTCCTCAAGACACATCTGTTCAGACAGAATCTGTAAACCTTACAACTCTTGACTATACTGGACTATATGGCACCCAGTTGTACCAGCACTTGCATCAGCTTGTACTTGCACTGAACTGCTCCATACCTTGCTGTATTCTTCTACTGTTCTTAATTATAACTACTTCCTGTATCTTGTATTTGACGTATTCCCGTTTTTTTTGTAATCGCTTATTTGAAATCATTCTCATCCATTCATCAGACTTAGTATGTGCTCATACTGGATTTTACATGTATAAACAAATATTCTTAATAGAAGTTAACTGCTCTTAGTTGAACTCGCTTGTACATGCAATTATTTTCTGTATTCTCTATTTTTTGCTTTTATTTGAATTTGATCTTTTGCTACTGATTTTATTTACAGCTGCTTTAATATGATGTTTTCAAATGTGATACTTTACAATTTGATATTCTGTACTGTTATATTTTGTAACAATTGTAAGTCGTCTTGGATAAGGGTGTCTGTTAATAAATAAATAATGATTTGTTTTTATTTTATGCATTTCTCTGTTGACTGGAGTGAGTCTGGTCATTGCAAGACAAGATACAAATATGAGGGAGTCCATTTCCGCTGCTGAGCGTCTGGCAATAACTCTACATTTGTTGGAAAGTTTTCCATTTACCTCTGCTGATGATTTCCTGAAAATATTTACTTATATATGTCCTGT
Source organism: Polyodon spathula (assembly GCF_017654505.1). Taxonomy (NCBI): domain Eukaryota; kingdom Metazoa; phylum Chordata; class Actinopteri; order Acipenseriformes; family Polyodontidae; genus Polyodon; species Polyodon spathula. Next base: position 43,634,279 of record NC_054535.1, on the reverse strand, counting down.
TTTTGTATTGCAGTCTTTATATTCTGCACATCTAATAGCCCATGAACATTTTCAATCGTGAAAAAAATCAATAAATTGCTAGGTTTTCTCATGTCTCCACCTGTCTGTAACCATATTTGCTATTTAGAAAAACTGAGAGCGAAATCAGGTGATTAAAAAATGCAATATCAATTGCTGAACTGAATTGCTGAGCAGTGGTTTATTCTAGGAACTTCATTGACAACCGAAAATATGTTGACAACTCAGGTTTACTCATTTAGTGGCACACGGTCAAATTTTATTATCAATTTGAGTTGCTAAGAAAAAATTGCTTAAAATAAATTGCTCATGTATCTCCAGCCTTGACTGAATGCCTAATTGGAAGGACAGCACCTAAAGTACAATACCCTCTACACTTTGCTGTGTAATTGATGCATAGCTTCGATGGAAGAGTACCTCCTACTGATCCACTAGCACCACTTCCAGAAGCACCATATTTTTCTTGGTTGTCCTTTTTTAAAAATGTCAGAACACATGCATTAACTACAAGTACACCTTTTTTTTTTACCAAGTCAGTTGAGTTCTGTAAACAAGGGGGTTAGTGCTGTGCTGGCTAGACAAGCTTGCTCTTTATAAAACAAAGAGACTGTACTCCTCAATATGTGAAAAGCATTTACTTTTGAGGAGGGATACCAACACCAAACTATATGGGGTGTGGTCAAATATTTTAAGCCAAAGTAGCATTACCTTACTCTAATGTTAGTTTCATGAGGTAAATGAAGTTAAATTCCTATAGAATTGTTGCATTAGGACCTGCAAAAAATAAGTGGGGGAATTTCAGCATACCTTACAAATCAGAACTATAGTTCATTAGCAATACCTAAATGACAGCACTGACTAAGCTGTAGTAGAACATAATAAAGCATAATTATAAACAAACTGTTTAGAACTCAACTGTTAAACCTCTCAGAGAACACAGTCTTGTGTCTGATAATGTCCTGGCATACATTGTGTAGAAAGGAAGTAAAAAAAAAAAAAAAGTGGCCATACAACTTGTTTTTTTCTTTTAGCTTTGAATTTTGTCGCAGAGGAAATGGTTGTATCGAGCATGATCTTAGAGGGAAATGATGCAGGAACTCTTTGTTTCCAGATGCCCGTGAGCTAGTACTTTGTGATAATTGTCAGCAAGCACTGAAGTTAGGGCTGGAGTTTCCTTTGGGGCCCAGGCTGTATAGCGGAGGTGGAGATTCACAATCCCACCCAGTCACACTGCTCCACTCCAACTCAGAGACAGACTCTGAGGAGAGAAAAAAAAAACTCCACAGGAAAACCAGGAGACACAATGCTCAGCACCTCAGAGCAGACTCAGAAACCAAGTGGGATACTCATATACTTTGATAGTCTGGTAATTATGCATGTGATGTGATACAGATGTCTGGAGGGCTTTAGTTGTAACTTCTTTATTTTTTGCCCCAAAAGAGAAGAACATTTTATTAAAGGTAGGTGAAAACCAGTGCATTTATTATTTATAAATATATGTCAGTTTAGTTCGGTCACAGAGCATATCAATGTTGTACTAATCCTAATCAGTAATGTAAGATTAGTGGCTATCTGTTGAATCTTTAAGAACTGTCTGGTTGGATAATTTCTGCATGAGATATTCAGTTTACTGAGAAAAACAAATTGGGTCCACCGATTGATCAAGGTGTTTCAAATACAATTTTGACTGTATGTCAACACAGAAGCTGAGACATACATTTTGCAATTACTTAATAATGGCAAAACCTTGAATAAGATTTATTTTAATTGTCCTTATTTAATACATCAGGGATATGTTGAATTTTCAAACCTTAAAAAACGTGTACTCTACACAAGCGTACACCTTAAGGATTTAAAAGGTAAGACATCGCAGTATTACTGTGCAATGTAAACTGCTAACTATGCCTGTGTATAATTTATATAGTGTATGTTGTAAAGCCAGATAAGTCATAGTTCTATTTCTGACTAAAGGTGCAATTTCATTCCAGACTTTGCAGTAAGGAGTAGTGATTTCCCTATATTGCTATTCCAGAACACAGTTGACAATCTTTAAGAATAGAGCGTATTAATGTATTTGTTTGGAGGAGAAAATGTAATGGCACTACTTTATCAATTAAAAAAAAAGAACATGTAGATCTATATTCCGTTTGTATTAGCTATTGTGAAATCCCTAACATCACTAACAGAAGGGAGAAACAAATTGAGGAAACCACATAGACAAAAGCAGTAGCTGAGACTGCAAAACCACAAAATACTAGAATTCCCCTCTTTGAAAAATTAAATATTGGACAAAGCACACAGTCATAGGTGATAAATCTTTGTATTATTATTTAAACAAGAAATGGCACACAGAGATGAAACTGCTAGTTTCACAAAACTTGAGAACATCATGCTTACTGTATACACAGTAAATTATAACAAAAGCTATTTTTTTTTCTTAAAGTGGAGGCTGTCATTGAGTCTGGGAATGCATTTTAACTGTTGTGATTTATTCACTCATCAAGCAGTGTGTTCGTATGATTTGTGGATAAGTTCAGTGTCCAGAATATCAAATTTAAAGAGAAAAGTTCCCTCAGAGTACAGTGTTAAAGAGCTACATCTGTTTCAAATATAACATATGGGCTGCAAAACTAATTTTACACTTAACAGCTGAACAAAGGCATAATAATGTCTCTTCAACATCTTGTGCTATATTTTAGCATTGATCTACAGCTATGACCGCTACAAAGTCTTTGTACCCTTAAGTTTATCACATGTAGGGATAAATAATTGTCTATAAAAATAACCTTTAAACATATGACTATATACATTACTACAGTACTAAATCAATACTGGTAACGCATATATTCATGACAACTATATCCTGTATATAAAATACATACCAAATATAAATTCTATGTGAATATGTTACCGTTACTATTTGAATGTTCTGTGCCGGCCCTATCACATTCCAACTTTTTGTAATGTTTTTTTTTTTTTTTTTCAGGCGAAAAACTCAGAGGATCTGGGATTATTTGTCATTGTCACATTATTAATTTCACCATGTTATATGTTGGCTTAAGCATGTTGTTGGTGCTGTGCCTTTCTAAAAGCAATGTATTGTGCCAGAGCACCAATGTGTCTTTGAGAGACTCCAATGGGACCGAGGGGGTCCCCTTCACTGTTGAGCAGCTGAGCATCTACAGCACGCATTTTACACCTTTGAACACCTTTTCGACAATTTCCCCAAGTCTGCAAATCCCAAATAACACAATAAGGCCAACACCAATGTGCCATCAACAAACTAAGATCCAAGACATTTTTCGGTATGTTAACACAGGGTTTTCCTGCCTGTTTTTCATCATTGGTATGGTCGGGAATGCAACCCTGTTAAGGATTATCTACCAGAATAAAAGTATGAGGAATGGACCCAATGCACTGATTGCCAGTCTAGCTCTTGGAGATCTGATCTACATTTCTGTCGCTATCCCTTTTACAGTCTATAAGGTAGGACATAAATTCATTTTAATCTTACATTAAATTGGTCTAAATATTTAGAAATCTATGTTTTCTTAGTATTATATAGATGTGTATTTTCTATATGCATAATTACTGTTTGTAGATGCCTGGCATATCAGAAATACTTTTTGTGTGATCCATCCCAACCTCTGATGGAAATATGTTACCAGTACTAGTACATGTAAAATGAAAAATACAGTGTCCTAATAGTACATTGATTAGTTGATTTAAGTGGATTTTGGGTTTTTTTTCCCAAAACAATTAGATTTCTAGTAATGCCGTTATAGGATCTGATCAAAGCAGCTGTGATAACCCTATTGCAGCGCAGCATTGTAAGGAGGGTGTATTATGAATTAAGAGGTTGTTCCAAAGTGTGCATTTATTTGTGATTTAATATCATCCTTGAAATAAAAAAAAAAAAAATGATGACACCAAAATACTACACTAGATACTGTTTTGGGAACAATATTGACAAAATGAAAGTATATTTGAAAGTGTGTTTTGTTTATAGTTAAAATGCCCAACTTACTCTCTTCCTCCCTGGTTTTAGACTCGTTTTATAAGCCCAGGTGTAATCATTGATCACTAAGTTAAGGCAATATACTCTTTATTAAACTGTCACATGCTATCATTTTAGTACAGGAGCTTCTGTCAAATGTGGCACTTTGCAGTATATGACTAGCGTTCAATGCTTTTTGGTTTGTTTTTAAAGATTGGTATACAAGAAATAATATTGACAGATTGCTAAAAATAAATGTATAGCCTTTCGTCACACTTTAAAGCAAATATATTTAAAATCTAGGTATTTAATTTCATTTTTCCGTATTTTTGCAACACGATTTCTTCCTAGTTTCATTCGATTTTGAGGTATATTTTCAAATTTATGATTTAGTTCTAGTAGTCCTCCTAGGTTTAATTTGCAAAAATATGGTCACAAAGCACAATACTACGCCAGATTGTTCACAGTACCTACAACAGTCTCACCCCTTGTAAATCCTGAGGGGTCATGCGAACTCTTAGCAGGAGCACAGTAAAACATCTATTGCTCAATAAAACAAGGACACCTTCACTAACTGAACAGGCTTTTATTTCCAGTCCTGGATCTGTGAAGTTAGTTTACTTTCTAAAGTTTTTTTTTGGCAGCTCTCTTCAGAAATGATGTATGCAGTAGACTAAGCATTTGTTACATTTTGTTGTGCAACAGCAAATACCAAAATGACTTGATACCAAATTGACTTTATATACATTAGTGACAGGGCAGAGGCCCTGCACACTGATGAATGTACAGCCACTGGTTTAATTGTTAACTGTTTATTAATTTAATTAGGGACCCCTGCTAGTAATTTAGACAGGTGTATAAAAACAGGTCTTCGTGTGTGTTAGACTGTCTGTGTGCAGGCTAAGGCCTGGGGGAGAGACCTTATGAAAAGGTAGTTAGTGTGACACTTGAAAAGGATATGTGTTTTAGTACTTATAAACGGCTTAGCTGTCCAGTTTATAGTTAAGATGCTGCTTATTAACAACCTCTCGGTTCCCAGCAAAAAGTTGTCATTAGTCAAAAGTTGCCAATAAGTGAAAAGCTCCTGTTTTCAAATGCATTTATATGGCACAACGATATATACTGTAGTTGTACAAATATGGCACTGAAATACATGTGTTTAAAATGTTATTGTTAAAAAAATTTACACTGAACAAAAATATAAATGCAACATGTAAAGTTTTGGTCCCATGTTTCATGAGCTGAAATAAAAGATCCCAGACATTTTCCATACACACAAAAAGCTTTTTCTCTCAAATTTTGCGCACAAATTTGTTTACATCCCTGTTAGTGAGCATTTCTCCTTTGCCAAGATAATCCTTCCACCTGATTGGTGTGGCATATCAAGAAGCTGATTAAATAGCATGATCATTACACAGGTGCACCTTGTGCTGGGGACAATAAAAGGCCACTCTAAAATGTGCAGTTTTATCATACAACACAATGCCACAGATGTCTCAAGTTTTGAGGGAGCGTGCAATTGGCATGCTGACTGCAGGAATGTCCACCAGAGCTGTTGCCAGAAAATTGAATGTTCATTTCTCTACCATAAGACACCTCCAATGTCATAGACCACATGTAACCACGCCAGCCCAGGACCTCCACATCCGGCTTCTTCACCTGCGGGATCATCTGAAACCAGGCACTCAGACAGCTTATGAAACTGTGGGTTTGCACAACCGAAGAATTTCGGCACAAACTGTCAGAAACCGTCTCAGGGAAGCTCATCTGCGTGCTTGTCGTCCTCACCAGGGTCTTGACCTGACTGCAGTTCGGCGTCATAACCGACTTTAGTGGGCAAATGCTCACCTTCGATGGCCACTGGCATGCTGGAGAAGTGTGCTCATCACAGATGAATCCCAGTTTCAACTGTACTGGGCAGATGGCTGACAGCGTGTATGGCGTCGTGGGCGAGCGGTTTGCTGATGTCAACATTGTGAACAGAGTGTCCCATGGTGGCGGTGAGGTTAAGGTATGGGCAGGCATAAGCTACGGACAACAAACACAATTGCATTTTATCGATGGCAATTTGCATGCAGAGATCATGAGACCATGATGAGATCCTGAGGCCCATTGTCGTGCCATTCATCCGCCGACATCACCTCATGTTTCAGCATGATAATGCACGGCCCCATGTTGCAAGGATCTGTACACAATTCCTGGAAGCTGGAAATGTCCCAGTAAATCCATGGCCTGCATACTTACCAGACATGTCACCCATTGAGCATGTTTGGGATGCTCTGGATCGACGTGTACGACAGCGTGTTCCAGTTCCCGCCACTATCCAGCTCCGTACAGCCATTGAAGAGGAGTGGGACAACATTCCACAGGCCACAATCAACAGCTTGATCAACTCTATGCAAAGGAGATGTGTTGCGCTGCATGAGGCAAATGGTGGTCACACCAGATACTGACCGGTTTTCTGATCCACCCCCCCCTACCTTTTTTTTAAGGTATCTGTGACCAACAGATGCATATATGTATTCCCAGTCATGTGTAATCCATAGATTAGGGCCTAATGAATTTATTTCAATTGCCTGATTTCCTTATATGAACTATAACTCAGTAAAATCTTTGAAATTGTTGCATGTTGCATTTATATTTTTGTTCAGTATACATGAGAAACACAAAATACCCAAACATAGAACTGTTTACTTAACGCGTGTGTAAAACAAAAAATAAGGGAGTAAGCTTATACAAATAGTGCTACACAACAATATACTGCAATTGCCCTTACAATGAGTAAAGCAAACGTAACAAAATATGTGTTATAGTCGGGTTCCTTGTCTGATGCAGAATCCCGTGGCTCTTCAACCTGTGAGTGCTTAGCAGCTCCGATTTCCTCAAGAAGTGCATCAGTGAGCTCACATGCTGTCATAACTGAGTCCACGTCAAATGCACTTTTACAAAGTCAGTGTGTTACAAAAGCTGCATGAAGCATGCACATAAATCATGCAAATGCACTCTGTAGCCCTTGCAACTAATAAAGTTGTCAATAAGTGGCGTGCAGTTATTATTATCAGAATACCATTAACATTAAAGTCTATGGGACGACATTGGTTCCTGGGAAAATGTTGTTAATAACCGAAAGCTGTCTTTATCAGGGTTGCTAATAACCGGTATATATACAGTGATAGTGTCTGTGAAGCCAAGGTTGAAGTATCAAATTCAGTCAAAATCATTTTCTGAAATCTGAAATCGAGGTGGAGAGCAGTTGAGATAGATCTTAACAATGAAGTATCTGCATAGGAAAAGGAAAATAACTTACGTTCAGATTTTTAAGAATATAGTATGAAAGTTAAGTACTTCACAGCAATTATTGACATCCGTGTGTGTTATACTGCAATGAGCAGTTTTGTTGAGGTTGACAGTAGTGACATTCTGCTTGACTGCCTCCCTGACTGTCTGGGTTCAGTTGAGGCACTGAGATTCTGGAGAAGTTACACTAGTATTGAAAAGAGACACAGGTGGCGCATTTGTAGGAATACAAAATAAAGGTGCAGAGCTTAATTACTGTACTAGGGAAACGGTGTAAAATAATAACCTTGAATATCTAACTCTTACTTATCACCTATGGAGAAGATACAAACGTGATATATATATATATATATATATATATATAATATATTATATATATATATATATATATATATATATACTATATATATATATATATATATATATATATTGTTAATCCATCGCCACAAACCCAGATTAGCACTTATCTTGGATTGCCTAATGTACTGTAATCTTATAAAGTGTCTGAGATTAGTTCTAATCAAGGGCTGTGAAACCAATGGTGTTCCAATGACGCCTATATCTGTGTCATCCTAGAAATAAAAAACAATAATAATGACTCCAAACACTGTTTCAGTCATGAGAACAGTATTTACAAAATGGTATTGTGCTTAGAATTGTAAATAGATAATAATTAAGCAATAGGACCCGAAGAAGAGGGCTTTACTTTCTGGTAATTCCCAAGTGAAGGCAAAGGCATTTAACATAACGAGAAGGGCCTTACCAGACGATAAAGCCCTCTTACGAGGGCTTTATTGCTATTAGAAAATGGCTGCACTAAAAAAAAAAAAATTAAAAAAAAAAACATTTACAGTTTTTCTGTTTGTTATTTTCGTGATTTTATGCAGCACTATAGTTTTTGTTGCTAATTAATTCAAACGTTTTCCTCATTCCATGAGTAATGCAGGTCAGAATTCCATCTGCGGTCTGGTAGCCTTCAGTCATTATCCCAGCTGTTGTGTTTGCCAACAAGTCCAAATAAACTAAATGAAACTCAGGTACTACGGTTTAGCGTTATGCTTAACTATTTTTCAACTGCACAGAGCCAAACCGTGCCTGCTTGCTTACATATCCTTTGTTCAACCCTTCCTGTTATAAAGTCCAGTTTTCGTCACACTTTAAAGTACCTTTTCCAAGTTCACTGTCTTAAAATCAAGAAATCGGTATGCAGATTGATTTTGGCATTTTCAAGCGGTCGCTATGCCTATTTCGTTATTAAGTAATCGTCCCAATGTGATTTCCAAAATTATGTTGATTTGCAAAATAATGTTAATATCTTAACGAGCAGGTTGCTTTTGCTTTTGTTTGCATGGGAATTTAAAAGCAAATCTGTGTTAATTGTCATCATTTATCAGGAGTTAATTTGCACTTGGAAAAAGAGGGTTTTAATAAACAAAAGAGTCTGCAACGCCGATGATACAGAGAGAGAATGTACAGGACCAGATTTAATTTCTTTCAGACTACCATGATAATTCAATATTTGTTGTTATGAAGATATTTTAGCCGTTTCTATACTTGTGGTTATGAATTAGATTTTAACCATTTGTAACCTTACGAATATTTGTTGTAGTACTAAAATAATATACCTTTATTTGTACCCAGTGTAATGTTACCACCTAGAAATTATTAATGGAACTTTAGCCTATTTTAATCCTGCATTTGTACATTATATGACAGCTGACATCTACTGTAGATTTTATTTGAATTATACAACTGAATTCTGGTATAGAAAATGGCATATTAGATATTACAATAAAGTTTCTTTAGGTGATTGAGGATTTGTTTTTATTCTGTGTCTTATCCACACAAGAACGAAGAACAGGTGTCAAGGACACACGCGATGCACTAGGAATGTGATCAAGGTCATTAACGTGGATTTTGCCTAAACGTATTTGTAATGTTGTTAGACTCCCCCCATACTTTATGTACAATGTATACTTTCACCTTCACACGTTTGTATGCATATAAAATGTTCTTATAATACTGTAAGTGTTCAGTGGTTACTTCTAATCACGTTGAGTTTATTTATCGTGGAGGCCAAAGAGTACCAGAGAAAATGCACAATTAGAGGAATTCACCAAACAATTAATTATAAACAAATTATGTATTGGGTTAGGGAGTTCTATCGTAATTTAAAAAATGTAATACACGTATAATGAAGTGTTACATACATGGTATACATGTATAAAAACTAACAAAATATCAAAATATTCTACTTCCATTTGGCTGCTGCTCATTAGTGCGAGAGCCGTCTCCCTGTACGCTAGTAGTAGTTTTCATAAAGTTCTCCTTATCAAGTCGTTGAGACAGGAAGTGATGTATGTGACCTGCGACAATTAAGCTTTTTAACGAGAAATGCATTCATTAACAAACTCATCGACTCAATTTCAAACCATTAACAAATTGATTTAATTGACACATTTCATTTGAAAATCACTTGCTACTAAAGCTCTCGTTACTATAACATGAGTTTGATACAATAACACTGGTTTTTGAAAATCCTGCCCTAACTGTCTTAATGAACCATAACCAATACATAACATTTGAACTGATTTGCCACTCAATAAACAGGCTTCACAGGTCTTAACTAATGACTCAATATGTGAATCTATTCCCGGCCACCACACCAGTTCACAACATTTCTGCTTCATGCGAACCTTCCCAGGGTGCCCCCCATGAGCCAATCGCAGACTCTTGGGTGAAAGGGAGATCGGGATGATTGTGAGCTGGCGCTGAGTTAAGCACGCATCACCCCGACATGCCAGTTCCTCTCGTTCTTAGTAAAATGTTTTAGATGTTCTGGGACCTGCTGAGGCCCCTTTCTGTATGTGTTGACATAATTCTCACAGAACCGAGTCCAACCTAGAATCTTGTTCCAAGTCTTGTTTGGTCACAATGGCAGATAGCGCAATCTGGAGCATCATCACTAACTTCACTTCCTCTGCATTTTCTCACGTCGGGGTCTGATCTGCTGTGGCCCTAGAAAGTTGATCAGCCACCTGATTGAGTTGGCCAGGCTTAAACTCCAATGCGAAATTGCACTAGTAAAGGCCATCAGACCACCTGTAGATCCTAAGAGATCTGTACGGAGGGTGTAATGACATCTGTAGAAATAAATGTGCCACCGCCCACAGGCCCACATACAAGCCAGCTGAATACTTCTGTTCAGTTGGGGACAAAGCTTGCAATGCAAAAGCCACCAGGCGCTCCACACCGTCAAGGATCTGCGATAACTATGGTGGAGGCCTCCAGAGATAAGTGAGCTAGTACTGGTGTTGAGGTCCAACCTTATTATTTTTTAGTGCACGTCCATATATTTGTGTAAGTTTAAGTATTTACGTTATCTTTAGGTCCTAACATTTATTAGCAAAATAAATAAATAGAAGTTTTAGTAATTAAAATTATCTAGTAGTCTATGTGTTAATACTGATTGTAATGTTTTTTCAGTAACTTGTCACTTGTAGCTTGCCACTGACAGAAAACACTTCTCAATTTATTTTTATTTTTTTTACTTTGTTTGCAATACTAAACTTAAATAGATAGATAGGGCACTGATGAAGAATAATTAGTCTACATTGACAGACAACATTCAGAGGGCATGTACAAGAACAGGGATTTTCTTTCATCAAGCAGAAAAAGGTCAAATACACAAATGCTGCATTTACGTATTTCCGGGTGGATTGATTTGGAAGCGATTAGACGTAGTTTGAAAGATAACATTCAAGGTCCTTTACCAGAGATTAAAGCCTTTGCATTGACCAATCAGGTTAAATGAAATCTCTGATCCATTTTCTAATACTGTAAGTAAATAATGCTCTGAAATGAATCATGTTAAATGATTTATAAACTGTACAACATTTGTGTTTCTGTTTCACATGCTGTATAACAAAAGAAATACTGTATACAATACCCTTTGGCAAGTTACAATACTTGTTTAAGAGTTTTATGCTGGTCCAAAAAGATCAAATGGGATAAGAACAGACCTCCTTTTTTTCTTTAGCATGGTGATGTATAGAGGCTGTGAATGACCTTAAGTAACACCTGTTTTGTTACACACAGAGCATTTTTTGTGCATGCTTTTGCAACCTATTTCTCAATTTTATTTTAAAGCAATAACATATCTTCTAAGACTTTCTATAGCAAGACTGTTGGACATTGTTGGTGTGTCTACTGATGTTGGATTTTTCCTTTTTTCCCAGCTAATGGCTCAGCAGTGGCCCTTTGAAAACTCCAGTCTTGGACTCGTCCTTTGTAAACTGGTGCCATTTCTCCAGAAAGCATCAGTGGGAATCACTGTTCTCAACCTCTGTGCTCTCAGTGTGGACAGGTACCAATGTCTTGTCTACTGTTTAATGAATATGCAGTCATTCAGTGTAGTATCAGTCATCCACTTGTTTTTATTGGTCAATTTTGCTTAGTCTGGAGTCAAATACTTCAGAAACAACCATGCTTCCAGATTCACCAACACAAAGAACCCAATTCAAAACAATTACATTGTAAGATGAAAAAGTACTCTCTTCTGTGACAGTAATTTAGACACAGAGTACATTTTAGTTATCTTCAGTTTTAAGAAAACCGCTGTTGTTGTAAATCTTTCCACCAGCACTCAATCTGGCTGTTATTGTGCCTGACTGTTTTGCCTCATTCTCTAATGTTGGTGTCTTTTTTTTTCTTTTTCTTCATTCATTTTGTCAGTCTCTGTTTAACAAAATCTGAAAACAAGGGAGTTGTTTCCAGACTCCCATTTATAAACACAAGACCACATGCTTACGACGGGGCAGATTTGGCATTTAAATATTTCCTTTGAAGCCGATTTCCTACGTAATGTGTGGTGGTGAGTTCGCCAAAATAGAATGCCTCAGACAACTAACATCATAAACTAGTTTTGCAATCCTAGTCATGTTAATATGAAACCTGAGACACCTTGCTAAATCCAGGACAATAACCTTCCTAAATTAACTACTGTGTCAAAACATCTAATCCTGATGGTGGGTGAAACTATTGAAATGCGGTTAGCAGCTGTCACTTTGTCTAGTGTTAACAGCACTTAAATGCATTATAAATTGGACCATGCTCAAGCTGGCACCAACGTTTCTTTGATCTCTTTTGCAGGTACAGAGCTGTGGCTTCCTGGAGTCGTGTCCAGGGTGTTGGGGTTCCAATGCTGACGGCTATTGAGATCATCTCCATATGGGTTTTGTCCATCGTCCTTGCTGTGCCCGAGGCTATTGGCTTTGACATGATCACCTTTGAGTACCATAATGTGACGCGCAGCACCTGCATGCTAAACCCTAAAACACCATTTATGATGGTATTTATTTATTTAAAATAATGTGTTATTTACCCCGATTCCACCATTCTTGTCTAATGCACAGGGGTTCAAAGGACAATTATAAGGCAATTCTAATGTGCAGACCATCAACAAACCGGTGTCATTCCTGAATTCTTTTGTGTTGTTGTTTAAATTAAGGTTATTAAATAAATGGTTCTGCACATAAAGCAAAACTGATATGAAAGGTAGCAGCAATAAAGTAAGCACTAGTACTTTAAATCACCACTCCAATGCAAGGTGATTTATTTAAAGTTTATCGAAACTCTGTCTGCCTGTGCCTTGGCCCTTGTTAATAACAATAGATAGCCATTCCCTGCTCTACGTTTTCTAGGGAGTTTTCAGTTGGATATGTTGGTTCAAGAAAAATATTAGATTTAAAATCTTTAGCTATAAGAACATCTTCTTCAGTCTACGTTAACAGCACTTTTAATTGAATATATATGTTATAAACCAGCCAGGTAACCGACGAGTCTGTTCCAATTTCAAACTATTATCGGGACTAGCATTTCTAGCACAGCTACCTGCTTGATTAGATGTTTGAAATTCTGCCTGTTTCCTTTCTAAGTAAAATGTAAATGTAGTTATCCCATTTGGTTTTGTTTTTGTTTTTTTTCTGTACAGTCATGTGAGTAAAACAAACCCGAATGGGAAAAGCAAAATTTGGTGTAATTAACTGTAAAACTGCTCAAAGATGGGATGTGAAATACAATCTTAAAAGTTGAGTCATGGATTTTAAAGAAAAGCTTCCCATGACATTATATTTGTACATGCATTTCAAGCAAATGAGGACTTGTTCTCTGCAGGTTTTACATTGTCCTTCCGAACCACAATGTACACTATTAGTATTATTAAACTGTACGCATTCCTATTAGTTATTTTGTGCAATGTAAACTATAATCCTATATTCTCTCTCCCTCTGAGGTATCTTTAAAATAATTTCCATAGATAGTACTTTCTATCAAATGCGAGCTAGTAGAAGGAAATCGTCAGCACATGCAGGTGGTCAGGAAACAGACGTTTCAGAATGCTACAGAAAAAATATATATTAAAAAAAAAAGAAACATTTCAGCATCGTGTCTCTATAGAATAATGAACAATTCTCAACTCATAATGAGCGAGTCAGTATAACAGAGGAGTTTACTGAAGTGCAACAATTGGAATCGGTTCTGAATTTCATACCTCTAGATAATGTGGATTCCAAAAATGAGATTGCATATCACAATGTTAAACAATAACACTGGAGTAAATTCATCTTTTGTGCTTCAAACAGTGCCACCAGTTTTGTCAAATAAATAAATAAATAAATACATTCAAAAATAATAAATAAATAAAGACATAAAAGCAACTACAAGTATAAAATGTACATTTATTAAAAAGCAGATGACTCATTTTGGTGGCAGCAGGTTCCTGGCAGTTAATTAGAGGCAGGTTTTTAGATTGAACCCACCAGCATGTACCTCTTGAAACACATGCATATCCATAGATGGAATGTTCTGTTGCTTATCTACAAAGCAGTGTGATCTAAAGTTGCCCTGCTTTTCAACTCCAGAGTTTCCATTTGCGAAATGGTAACCCTCCCCCCAGCATGTTCACTTAAGCAGTACAACCCTGTGTAAGATATTATTAGCTTTCATGTCAGTTGCCTGTTTATAAAAAAATACCAAATGTGGTCATAGAGCCCAAATAACAAAAAAAAAAGTTGGTTTAAATTAGTGTCTCATTACACTGAAGTTTAAAAGCAGTTTTTACTCTTAACAGAAAATTCTGTCCGACCTTAAAAACACTGAAATAAAATAGGCATAATTAATACTGAAATTCCATTAGCAGCATAAAAACATTTTTATTGAAACATTGTAATTAGAAATGTCCAAAAATGACTACACAAAACACTGTTTTTTGGGAGTTTTTTTAAGTTTAATTTAATTTGAATTCTTTCTATTTTCTTCTAGTTTTATAAAAATGTGAAGGACTGGTGGCTCTTCGGATTTTATTTCTGCATGCCTCTGGCTTGCACAGCAGTCTTCTACACATTAATGACGTGTGAAATGTTACACAACAGGAAAGGAAGCCTGAGAATAGCTCTAACTGAGCATCTGAAACAGGTAAAAAGACCCACTGTACAGTACCTAGGATTTAAATACTGTACAGTCACATTTTATTTTAAGCAACACCTGTTTGAAACTAGTTTAATTGCATTTTATTAATGCCTGTTGTTAACAGTTAAATATAGTTAACTAATACGACATGGTAAAGAAGCAAATACTTCATAGTAAAAGGGATTTTAAAATAATAAGGGCTAAACATATTAACATAAAATGTCAAACCATAAGCCTTATATATTGCTTTGCATCCCTTCTGTTTACTTGAAGCACTACCCCTTTTTTTCAGAGACGGGAAGTAGCAAAGACTGTTTTCTGCTTAGTTCTTATATTTGCACTGTGCTGGTTCCCACTGCATCTAAGCAGAATATTGAAGAAAATGGTGTACAGGGATAGTGACACAGGGAGATGTGAGCTCCTCAAGTAAGTTCAAATGTTATTGTGAATTTCAAATTGAATGAACAGTGTGCAAAACTGAGTTGTTGTTCATTGGTACAATACTGTGATATACGGGTAAATAAAAGCCCAAAGTGCCCCTGCTTTTTCAGCCACTCACAGGCACTTACAACCCTCACCCCCATTGTAAGCTACAAGATTTATGTTGGCTTCACTTCTTTTGTTAATAAGAATATGCATAATAAAAATACATTCCAAACTGTTCTAGTAGACCACATATTTTCAAAGCAGCATCCACTTAACTCCAGGCGTTTATACTACCAGATGTGCCTCTTGTGGTGTTTACATCCCCAGTGGAATGGAGAGCAGGAAAGGCATACTTCAAATGTTGAATAGCTAAACATTTTAGTTTGGGATACAGTGTTTTACTTGCCAAATCAGAGCTAAAAATGCAACAGTTCTGCAATAACCTTATATCATAGTTGTTATGGTGTTTATGATTATTTGTGAGCAATTATAAACATTTAAACTTGGCCTATGTCAGTGGACACAATGAATGCTGTTCCTGCTGGTGGTGTTACTGTATGTACTGTACTAGGAGTATTCAGTGGGAAGCCATGTTAGGTGTCTACAAACTACAGAGGAAACCACAATTTGTTACATTATTGTTCCACCATGACTTGCCAGGCCTGCATCGCTCCAGAAGACGATTTTCTTTTTTGACACTCAAACAAACTAATTTAATAGGACTAACTGTGCTTTATTTCCTCTCTCTTTTAGCTTTCTGTTGGTACTGGACTATGTTAGCATAAACTTGGCATCAGTAAACTCCTTTATAAACCCAATAGCTCTGTATTTTGTGAGCAAGAAATTTAAAAATTGCTTCAAGGTATGTATTTTTTTTTTCTCACCCACTTCTCTTAAGATGATCAATTATTCTTCATTCACTAATGGCCAGTTCTACAGTGATAATCATGTCAGTGATGTTTTTATCAGAAGCAGGGATGGGCATGTGTAATTGTTTGTTCGAATAATCGATTTGAAAATGGTTAATTGTTTAGACAATTAGTAACTGTATGATGTATCTTGTAACAAATATAAATGGTCTGAATAGACACATTAACCCCACTAAGCCTTCGGCTGCAGCCTAACGTATGAATAAATATTAAACTAATATGTATTTCTTTCTATAGCTCTAAATTACTCAAGCTCTGAGTCCTAAAAAAAAAAAAAAAAAAAACAGTAGTTCTTAAAAGTGCAGTGATACAATACCAATACCAAAAAGCAGTTTTGTATGGGGAAATGTTATCAAAGTAGAATTCACACTGCAATAAAACACTGAGCTACCTGAACAGTATAGAGACAATAATGGGACAAGGAGGCTTGGTGGTCCAGTGGTTAAAGAATAGGGCTTGATAGCAGGAAGTTCCTTGTTCTAATTCCCGCTCAGCCACTGACTAACTGTGCGTTACTCTGATCAAGTTACTTAACCTTTTCATGCTCCGTCCTTCAGATGAGACGTAAAACCGAGGTCCTATTATAAGTGACTCTGCAACAGCAGTTGTGGATGATGCATAGTTCACTTCCTAGTCTCTGTAAGTCACTTTGGATAAAAGTGGCTGCTAAATGACTAAATAATAATAATAATAATTATAATCATCTATAATAATAATAATAATAATAATAATAATAATAATAATAATAATAATAATAATATTATACCTACCTGCAGAAAGAGGTCCTATCACATTATGTAAGCATTATTTTTAGCCAGTGGCACGTTGATAATAGTGTAATTGGTTAGTAAGTTAAAATATACCCTCATCCCTAACCAGAAGGCATAAGCCAGTTAACTGATTTATGATGTAATTTTGCAAGGTAAGTTCACACTTTGCACATATATCTTGTTGCCCTGTCCGTGTGAAACATGCAGCCTGTATCCATTTACCATTTCATTGGGGAAGCTTATGCATTGCATGTAGATGAAATAAAATGTAGGGTTTTTTTCAAAATGTCAGGAATCTTGTTTTAAACAAACACTGAGTACAGCACATTCTTAGCACTGCCTATACTCAACCTAGTACAACACAGAAAAATATGCAACATTGCACAGAATGGCCTTGTCTCTTTCTTCACTAAGCTATAAAGAGTATCTGAGGATGCATTTGGTGTGACGTTATTGTTTACAGGTAATCTATAGTAGATAACATAGCATTGAGCTGTAGAATGCTTTTAAAATGCATCCATGAGGATTTTTAAAATGTGTGTTTAAGCATATCTTTGAACATAGACTAAACAAACCATTAAAAGTGAATGATTATGGATCTGCCTTCTGCGTCGACACATCCAAATAAGGAGATCTCCAGATATGTGCATTTGAAGTTCAAAGGTTATGGTAGTTCTAATTATCAAGTGGTATTCAGTTCTTTGTCAGAGTCCTGTAATAAATTTAATTGCAAATAAAAAAAGTTGCTCTGCTGAAATGATTGACTTTCATGTCTTATTTTATTTGTCCTGCAGTCATGTCTGTGCTGTTGGTGTCAGAGCACGAAACGCATGGTGCCAATGAACGGGACAAGCCTACAGTATAAAATCCAGGAGCCTAACAACCACAACACAGACCGCAGCACACGCAAGGACAGTGAAAACTGAAAAGAACTGGTTGCGCTACACATCAGGGCGGCTAACAAAGATATAATTTACCCAGTTGTTATGAAGCCAACTTTAACTAAACGCTTCCACTGACTGGAAATATGCACTGCATAATAAAGCCAGTGACCATATAATCAGCTGCAAATGGGTTTTTTAAAAGTCCAAAACACCCTAGCTCCATGTGTTTGTTTTCCCTTGATATGAATGGGATTCATAGATTTTAAAAAAGAAAAGGCAACATGCTGGTGTTTTTAACATAAGCTCTTGAATTCCTGTCAGTGCTTCATGTAGAATTTAAAGAAATATATGCATTTTATATAAATTATGTTAAACAGTAATTAGACTCCGGGCAGAAGGTGGTTTGAGCTGGAGCGTTTTCAGAGGTTGCAAGAGATTTATGGTTCAATATAAGTCATATCTGATGACACCAGCTTTGTTTTCATTTCAGCAGAAAGGGTGTAGGAGGAGGGCAGTTCTGGATTAAACAAAAGACTTTGTGGGTAATAGTGTATGACCCATGCTGCTCTTTACTGTAACAAAGGGAAACCTCAGCAATACATAATAACTAGCCCCTAAGTCTAAGACTTTTTCTAATTCTTGTACAGTAATTGGAATCATGACATTTATTAAACATAGCATTTGCATTGGGGAGAGAGATGGGATGAGACTGTGTGTGTGTGTGTGTGTGTGTGTTTGTGTGTGTGTGTATTAAAAAGAGATTAATATGTATGTTGCAGACTCTCCCTGGATACCACAGCTTTAAACTGATAAGTATTACACCAGAAATGTATTATTATTATTGTAATATTATCCACTGTTTTTTAAATATAGTATGTGTGTTTGGGTGTTAGTTATGTCAGTCTCAAGCTGGGATGCTCACCATTGAGAACAGTGTTATATTAATGATAAAGACCCGTCTGTGTTAAACCCTCATTTAATGAGAAAGTGCCAATTATTCACCTTTACACTCCTATGTGAGGACTGTCAGAACTTGTAAATCTGTATCATCAACATGTTGCACTGCGTTAATCTCTTTAACATGTTATACACCACATTGCAAGTATCACACACACAAGGCCTCAAAGAGGTGCATTCTGTTCACGCAGTAACAATTAGCCTTTGAAGGACTTGGTTTGAATCTGTCACTGTCCAAGGATTTTCTTTAGAGGGCAGTAGTCTGTCTATAAAAGAAAGCACCCGTTAATTTGGCACCGTTGGCATTAGGCAGCTAAAGGTTTTAAAGCTGGCCCCTTCAAATATGATGGTGCCTTCATTAACATTTAAAAAAACTTTTTGGCTTGTGCTCCTTCTTCATTAATAAATTCATCTTTTATAGTCCCTTTCCCATTGTAAAAGCATAGCAAAGTGTAATAAAATATAGTTAAAGCATTGTAAAGAACAGAGAAGCATTGTAAAATTATGGTAAAGTATATTAAAATAATAGGAAACCGTTTTAAACTAGTAAACATGGACAATCGTGGGAAAATGGCAACATTACTGTGATAAACTTTTTAAGGGGTAGGCTGCTGAAAGAGTCTTTTTTGAAGGCTGAATACCCCATTCCATGTCTATTACAAACCTGTGTGATATTGATAACTAGAAAGGACTTCAGTCTTTAGTGCTGCAAATCCAACCTGATTTATAGCCACAGAATAAAAAAATGTAATTAAAAAAAAAAAATACATATCCTATTAAATAATTACCTGGAATATAAAGACAATAAACCTCTTGCATTATTACAAGCATGAATGTTATAATTTAAAGTTCATATTTTGTGTGGAATGCAATATGCTGAATATCTCTTGTCAAATTAAGTTGTCTATACCTGGTTCCTTGTACAGAATAACACTGATAAGCACATGCTGTGCTCTTGTATTCATATCTGTTTAACTACATGTAGTGTTGTCAGTATCCATGGATAAAAAATTTTAAAAAATAACTGTAGTTTTGCCTTGGTACTTTATGCATGAAGTAAAACCTTTGCGTGGACACATTTTTCCATGGATTTGCCAGCATGATAAATGGCTCTTCTTTCTTAATGGAACTATAGTACCTGGAATCAAGCAACTCTATCAACAACTAATGGGTTTATTTTATTTAAAAAAAAAAAAAAAAAAAAAAACACTAAACCCACTATACACCCATAAACATCAAAATATGGGGTCAGCTCTGATAATATTTAAATACTTAAAAACTATCTGGTAAAATACATTTTGTATCCACAAACGGTATCACTAAAAAAAAAAACATTATTTAATTTAATTTAAAAAACATCATATAATCATTAAAGAAGTTCCAATAATACTGTTATGGTTAATCAGATTTAAAGACATGAAGATTAAAAGGGTGGCTTTATGTTGGAGATGAAATGCTTTATTTTTCCTCACAGAGCTTTATACTGAAGTAATCTGACATAAGACATTTTTGCGATTTGGAATAGGGAAAGGAACAACACATTTAACAAATCACACAAGGAGGACTACAGCAGAGTTAAACACTTTCTTAAGAGTTCTGTACATGTGGTCTAGCAAGTGTAAGTGCTGAACACGCAGCAGCAAAGTTTAACAATCATGAAAGCCAACAGATTCAGAGCAAACCTGAAACACATTGGACAGTAAATACGCCACAGAAATGTCAAAAAGTTATTTTGCGAGAACGTGTAGAAAATTAGTTTTCTTAATGGTAACAACCTGACTCCGATGTCATCTGTTTGCTTTTCAGGGCAGCTATAAAAGCAAAGATGTTTGTAATTGGATGTAATTGGTGTGTCTGGTAATTATTTAGAATCTGCCAATCAGAGATAATTGAAGAAAGCACCTCAACCTTGCTTACTGGCCATCTGTAACCAGTTTGATTTCTGAAGATTTCACAGATGTGGTCCCATTATTCACCTGCCTTTAAGCAGTGGAAATCCAGATGTTTCCTTTTTATCTTTTAAAGCATCTTTCAGCAACATATTAGAATACATTAATAAAAACTGAATTTAATTATAAAACTTATGGTTTACTCTATAAAAAATGTCAAAAGCCTTGTGTTCTAATGGAAAATACCAACTTCAGAAAAAGCTAATAAACATTTGGTGTGCTCTGATTTCACGAACAATTTATGTGGGTGAGCTGCAGCACATATTCTTTTTTTTATATGTTTATTTATATGCACGCTTTTGAGGTTTGTTGGACTGATCAGGGTGGCGAACGAAACATGCACAGTTGTAGATTGTTAGGACAAAGTGTTCCCCCAAAACCATGAACAACTACATGCTGGCTATTAACATATACAGTACTTGACTGTAATCATTTGCAAGCTCTCCTCTGTGTCAAGCAAACTTACTTCTAGACAGAGGGCATTAATACAAATTGAAGTTATCATACATTTATTAATTAATATACAGGTACAGTAGTATTTTGTGGGAAATCAATTAGCTTTATGATTCACAGTTCACTTATATTATGTAAAACAATGTGACTAAGCCCTCGGCTCAGGCTCATTTGCACCCTTTGAAATGCTGACCCTGACACACAAATGTAACTCCCCTTGGAGTACTAACTGAACTTTTGTTTTTTGTTATCTAAAGGGTTGGGACAGCTAAGCCGTTCTCCCAACTCTTTTTAATTTAACCAGGCTGGGCAAAACCTTCTCTGGTTTCCTTCTATTGTTCTCCACACAGCACTACTTCTGTTACTAGCTCCCTGGCACTCCCATCAATAGATGATTTCAAGCTCCCGTTTTATTTCATGTGGCTAATCCCATTTAGCACCAATTACCTCGTTTAAGACCAGCCACATTCTCACATGTATTTTGGCAGGCTGGGGATTAACCCCATCCCTGCCAACCACCACCAAACATACACATTATTTACAGGCAGGGGATCTGCCCGGATGCAACAAATAATAAACGGGATATATATATATATATATATATATATATATATATATATATATATATATATATATATATATATATATATATATATATGTGAATCAGTGGTTGGAAATTCTAGCCTGTGATAGGTTCAAACCTTACCCATCGACCGTAACTTCTTCCCTCTCAAGGCCGGGAAGTTTAATGGGACCTCTGACTGGGAGACCTACATTACCAAGTTCCAAGTGGTCGCCCAGGTAAACAGGTGGACAGCCACGGAGAAGGCGGCCAACCTGGTGGTGATCCTGGAAGGGCCCACAGAGCAAACTCTGCGTGACCTGCCCTTTAGGAAGGAGTTAGAGCTCCAGGCACTGTGCACCACAATGCAACACCGGTTCGGAAGGGGGCCCCCGGAGTTGGAACTGAGCGACCAGCTGTACACTCGGAAGAGAGACGCCGGCGAGAAGCTAGGCATGCTGGCGATGAATATAGAGCACCTGGCCCAGTGAGCCTTTGAGGAAGCGATCCCAGAACTCACCTCAGTTGTTGGCCTTGGAGTTGTTTATTCACGGCCTCTCTCCAAATGAACTGCGCTGCCACGTCCGGTTGGCCCATACAAAATCCATAACCCGAGCCCTGGAGAAGGCAGAGGAGATGGAGGCTGTCATGATGGAGGAGGCCGGGGCTCGTCACTGCAGTAGAACCAAGGCAGTCAGGGCCGGAGACCTCACCAGATCAGATGAGAGAGACAAGGAGCAAGAGGAAGAGCTCGTTTGCACCTCCCAGGCCGTGGAGTCACCTCTGCCTCGCAAAACACCAGCCTGCCGCCAGTGCCGCAGCCCCTGATTCACGCTTATGTCTGAGCACTGGAAAGCAGCTCATGCCTGCTGGGCTGTCGAGGAAACGCCAGCCGGTCGGTTTAAAGGAGGAACGGCCGACCTGCATTCCCACACCTGACGCTCCAGCTTCCCTTGAGTTCATTGGATGCCTTGGTCAGGGGAGGAGCCTGCATACCATGTGCCAACTCAACTCACACTCACACTCTCAGCGCTCACCGACACAGGGTCCACCATCAGTTTCATCCGCCTTAGCACACTCCCCAGTCTGTCTAGACAGATATATCAGATATATATATATATATATATATATATATATATATATATATATATATATATATATATATATATATATATATATATAGTACTGTGAATGTATTGTACTATGCAGCATGACTGAGAAAATCTATTGCACAAACCTGGTATCTTGGGACAAAGTGGACATTTACTAGAGCCCTTTTCACAATACCATGCTCTAACTGGGTCACAACCCGGTATTGTCATTTTAAAGAAGTTTGTTTTTGTGAATAAAGATTGATAATCTTGAAACTGTTTTACACTGTTGTTGGCTTCTTCAACAGCCTAAACCCAGTGGATCCGCTAATAAAGCTGCACATTCATGAGTTATTTAATGAGTTATTTAATGAGTTTTTTTGTCTGTTGTGAGGGATAAAGTCAAGTTTGATGCTCACAAATTGGTGTTGTCAGTCTGGAACAGTTTTATCAAACTGAATTTAATCCTTTGAAACAGACTTAAAACAGTATTTTATAATGAGTTAAATTAATAGGCTCATTGTCAATATGTGTAAAATAGAATAAGAACAAGAGGGGCAATTTACATTTGTTTAGTTTTATTTACATAAGCAATCACAATTATAAAACGAGCAATCAGTAGGGTTTCAAGTTTATTCAAACACAGTCATATTAATTACAATAGAAAGAAACTGGGGTCCTTGGGTGGAGTCCAGAAACAGACATGCATGACGAGCGATGCCTGGCCCCTATCCAATCAGATAAAAAAGAACAACCTTCAATGGAGTTCATAAAGAAACCACAAATGTAACAAACAGTAGCCATTTGATCAGAAACTGCCTCCTTCTATACAGTATACACTAAAAAAAAAAGACAATTTGGCTATAATAACGTCATGTAACAGGCCTGATGCAAATGACGTGGTGGGTGGGTGCACAGGTTTTCTTTCTAGGCTCACTTACACTGATAAAGGCCCTACCCTTCCAGGCTTGTGCAATGGATTTGTCGTTGCAATCAAACCAAGTAGCTTTCGAAGGCTATGTTCATTCCTGGCTGGGGTTGGTTTGTTGGTTCGCATACTCAAACTACTCAGGAGGCTAATTTGAATTACTGATTTTGTGAAGACCTCTAGTGGTGATAAGGTATACTGTTGAAAGTCACCTCTGAATCAGGGTCCTCCAATTCTGGTCCTGGAGGGCCGGTGTCCCTCCTGGCTTTTGTTCCAACTGTACCCTAAACTAATTAATCGGACCAATTAAGCTTCTAATAAGCAATTGGTCCAAATAACCAAAAACCAGAACAAAACAGATGGAACAAAAACCAGAAAGGACAACCAGCCCTCCAGTACAAGAATTGGAGAACCCTGCTCTAAATGTATACAATTATGTTTTTTTTTTTTTTAAGTAGTTTGTTATTTATTTATTTATTGAACTTGTTTGACCATATTTCAGTATAATATTGTATCAGTACTGTACTACACATTGTTGTTATGATAGGTTAATGCGGTGAAAAATAGACAGAATGATTGTGGAATTGGAAGATCCTTTTCCCAGCCAGGACATACTTTACATTATGTATTGAAGAACACTAATGTACCAGATTAAACAGGGATTTGCTCACTACATAGATTCTGTGATTCAGGACACTCTTTGTTACTATTTCATTTTATTTTTCTCTTAATTTAACCAGTACACACACACACACACACACACACACACACACACACACACACACACACACACATATACTGAACCACGCATACAATAAGTAATAAATATATATTTGCATTTGATATAATTTCATATGTATTGTCATGGAATATATCAGTTTGAATTCAACTGAAAACCATCCAGTATGACACTTTCATTTATACCTAATTACATTTGAACTACCTACCCTTATTATAAAGTGCTATAATAAAACACTGCTTATCAACCTATTAAAACACCAGTACAGAAAGTACAGCATCAACTGTAACAACAGCGGAACTGAACAAGTGTCCTCCAAAAAGATTAACGCTAGTCAGGTTTCATTCTTTAACCCTGTACACAAGCTTAGCTGTGAAATGAAGATGTTCATTATATAAGCAGATCTCATTACAGCAGACAAACAAGTTAACCACAGTAAGCAAAACAAAGGAACAGGGAGGCTAATATCACAATCATAACTGGTGGACACAATCTATAGGGGTGAAAGTCAAGAGGTGATTTGCGATTAATGTGATAAAACAGGCTTACTAACTAATGTCCTTTTCAACCACCGGGTCTGAAAAAGACTCCTTAATTTCTGAATTGTAGTGGTTTGAAAAATAGTCTGCATTGATTCTTTACAAACGTTACACAGTACACTTTTGCTCTGGTAATCACCTGACTATTACCCACTACTGTAATAATTAATAAAGAACACCTGACCCATGGTGCCTTTGGGTTTAAAATGTATTTATTTATTAAAACAAAAACAAACAAAAGAAATCTGTAATTCCAATATTAAAGACCTTGAAACAAGTTATGAATTATATTAAAGTAATTTCAATATTAATAAAGCAACCGAGTTTTAAAAATGTGTCAGTTGCAATGATGTGAGGTAAAAATTGACATTCATAAAAAATATCAATGCTAAGTTCTGCGTAATAGAAGATCCAGTTAGACTGAAAATCACAACAAGTGTGCATTGTAAGGTGGATACTTTTGTGTTGCTTTTAATCTAACACAACAGCAGGCGCATATATGGCTCGTGGGAGCTGCAACGGCAAGTTGGTTGATGCATGTGTAAAATAACTGGTCATACTGTAAGTTTGTAATGCATAAAACAACAACCTCAGATTACATGTATTTTACAGTATATTATACGCAGTGTTCCGCATTTCTGGTTTGTTCTGAATTTTACCTGAAAATTACAGGATTTATTTATTTTTTTAAAAGGACGTCGGTTTTTACTGATCGTCTATTACTGAAAATCCCACCTGTACTATTTTCTAGGAAATACACAATATTTTGATTAAAATGCTGTTTTATTTGGACTCGGACATTGTAATAAGCAGCCCTATGCTGTGGGTACTTTCACGGAGATCATCATGCGCAGATGTGCAGAATCTGATCAATTTAGCCAACCCATTGGCTAAATTGGAACGCATCCTGCACCCTCGGATACAGCACACGTTTGAGAATCAAATAACGTCCAAACGTGTTTCTATGTTACTTCACAAACACGTTATCACCTGATTATGTTGGTAATCAAAGCTTGACTATTGTGGCAATTGCTGGGCGTGGTAACTGCTATACCAGCTTGATCAAAATCTAAATCGAAATACAAAAAAATTATAACATTTTCAGTGGATATGTAATGGGGAGAAAACGAATATTTAAAAGTATACAAAAAGCAAAAATAGCAGAAGTGGGTCATATGAGGCAGAGGATGCATAGCGCTGCAAATACTGCTGCATTGAGGTAGATGTTCGCACTGACAATAAAAGAACATACTGAAAAATAAACGACACATTAAACTAAAACAAGAAAGTGAATGAGAGATACATGCAGATTTTACACAAGCTTTAATACAAACAGCGCAGGATGGGCTGTGATAATGAGTTTGTCAGAGTGGTGTGCTTTGCTAGATGTTTATTGCAGAGAGGTATGTATTGGTGACTTCGTGTGACAGCACTGTCTGTCCATCAGCTAAAACACTGCCTAACGCCGACAATCTTACTCTTAATCTTAATATTTGTCAGAAAATGGTGATGCTTTAGTTGCTACTTTGTAAACTTATGGAACGCATTGATGGAAATGGCCAGTGTGGTTTCTGGGTTATCTCCCGATGGCTTGCACCGCCCAGTTTTGTTTTATTTTTATGATTTAAAGGCGAATAAACCTGGCTTGTTTTGTGCTGATGTCATGTTCATACCTTCCGTAGATGTACTATTTCCGTCAGGACAGCGATTGACCAGACATTCGCAAAGTACCAGCTAACATGGGAAAATGTGACCTCGACGTGCATAGATTCTGCTTCATCATACAGGGACATTAAACTTAATTAGAAACCACAACTGCTACGCATCATATTCCACATGTAAAATGTGTAAACTGAGATTCCCCACCCCCCGAATTTTAATGATTTTTCAATTAAAAACTATTTATTAACGATTTTATCCCTATTTTAATATATGAAAAGTAAAGCTAAAAACCGAAAATGTGGAACAGTAAATATACAGTACAGTACTAACAGTAGCACACATCACGGCTCCTGTTTCTGTTCCCTGACTCCTTGGTCTATAGAACTGGGGAAACCACCTTTTTTTGTTTACAATGTTACAGAGACCCACCCAACTACAATCATCAGCCTGCTACGCTCCCTGACTGACAAGAGAAGTGACAAATAAGAAAGAAGGCAAACTTTTGACTTTTCCCTTAGATCCAATCAGAATTAGAAAAATAGGCAGGACTTTGAGTGCCAGTGGACAGCGAGTTCGGCTGTGTTTAACAAAAGGAAAACATAGCTAGTACATAATTTTTTATTCCGCGAAGTTACATTGTGAATACATGCTATTTTCTTACTGAACTAAACAGTCAAAGATCAAGTATTACAGTAAAATGTTATGTTGCATGTGACCCATAGCACGGGTTGCATTTAGTAATATGCACAGTAATCACGTTATCTACAATTTACAGTGTATTTGTATCGTAGGTTATGGATGTCGCCGCTCTGACTATGAAAATTTTAGTTTCTGTAAAAATTATCGTAGTATAATATTGTCATTTGCACTTTCTGATAGACCTTGAATGTAGATGGTCAGTATGCCTTGTACCTGTGGAAACTGGAGGAGGTGGATTCGTCCCTTGGTCGTGGTTTTGTATATTTTGGCGTTATTGGTGGTCCTTCCATTTTGTGTCTGGGAGCTGCAGAAGTCAGAGGTAAGTCGTATATATTGTACAGTGGTATACGGTGCATCATGAAACAAACAGTGTGTACTACGTCGTATTTCTTTTATCTGAATCATAAGTATTTACTACATAAGTGTATCCAACAATATAGTACAGACATAACGCCAGCTATTTGTAAATTAATTACTACTTGGCCTCCAAGGTTTGTATAAAAATCTGGATAATAGCTACAGTATTACGCTTTAAGGCCTGTTGGCCTTGGTGTCTACATATTTTCTCTAAACCCATGAAAACGTCACATAGAAGAGAAGAGTGTTTTACCAATCCAATACTGTTGTCATGTTTGGTGTCTTGAGATTGAATAAAACAAATCAAAGGGATACCGGGGTACAGTACATTGTAGCATATCTTGGTTTAATCCATCTTATTTACTCTTATTAATCTTATTGTTAAGAACATTGTCACAGGTTCCCCGTGATAACTTTTTCTGTACAACACTAGATTAAAAAAAAACGTAAAGGTGGTTATTAGTAACAATCACTTGCTGTGTGGTAGGTCACATGGCGCGATTGTAGCTGGACCATTGGAGTGAAACTGAGCTGTAGCACCATTGCTTTAACTTGTATATCGTGCATCTTAAAAATGCAAGTCCAAAAGACAAACTAAGACCCGAAATATCTTCAACAAAAGAAAAGGTAGGCCGCAATAATAGATAAATGCTAGGGTTAATAAGACACAAGGAAATGGAACCGTGGTCAGCAGTCCTTTAACCCTTCTCGAAAAGCTTATTTTTGTCTGCAGTACAGCTTACTTTTGTCTGCAGTACCGTCAGTCAATGCATAATGTTGTGCATTTTATACAAATGCTTGAGTTTTTATTAAACCATTGTCTCCTCTCTTTTTTTCTCCAGTAACAGTTACAATTAAAAAAAAAAAAAAAAAAAAAAAAAAACAATTTTGCAGGTAAACGTTTAGTTTATAAGGAGATTTTTTTTATTTTTTTTTCTCTCCTAGGTTGGGACACACACCAAAGCATGGTTTATTGCTGGGATCTTTGTGTTTATGACAATACCAATATCACTCTGGGGGATCCTGCAGCATCTAGTAAACTATACTCAGCCTGAGCTGCAGAAACCCATAATCAGGTAAGAGAGTGAAATGCTTTTGATTTCCACAGATGCAGGAGAACAGGAACCTGTAAGTCACTGACAAAATAATGCAACAGAGTTGATAAATACAATCTGCATTTTGCCATTTCTTGTATCTACAATTTCTGCACCGCTTTTGGTTTTAAAGTCAGTGGCAATAACATTATTTTTACTTCACTGTAACTGCATCTCAAATAGACCCATTTGATTTTTGTGCATCGTCTTTATTAATGGCCCTGGTGCCACCAAAGAGCCATTGTACTGTCTCCCACAATAGTGGAAATCTCAGTGGGTGGCTGACAAAAGTGGTGTTTTATTGTTTTTATATATATATATACACACACACACATACATACATACATACATACAGTACCAGTCAAAAGTTTGAGTATACCTGCTTGAAACCAGGTTTTTCATGATTATGCTTTTAACGGTATAAACTTGTCTATAAACAGTTAATATTTCATTATATGATACGTGTACTTATATAAGTTGATAATCATAAGTGAATTGCATTCAAAAATTTAATTTTTAAATGAAAATGTAAATCTTGTCAATTTCAATGAAAGGGTCACCCAAAGCAAGGGGATTTCAGTCTGAAGCCCAAGTAAGTTAAAAGTCTGAAATGTGAATAACACGGTGTTAGAACACTGGCCTAAGTATAAAAGTGTCTTTGTTAGATGTTCTCTGAGTTAACTAGCATGTTACCTAATTAACCTTTTGTCACCAATTATTGTTAACAAGTGAGGGTCCATGATTACTATAAATATAGGTAGCATAGGCACAAGTTTGTCATTCCTGAATGTAAGGGAGCGGAAAATGACAAAATACGCTCAGTTAAGCAAAGAAAAAAGACAGTCTGTAATTACTTTAAGAAATGAAGGTCAATCTTTAAGACAAATCGCAAGAACTTTGCGAGTGTCTGTAACTGCTGTGGCCAAGACCATCAAATGATTTGAAGAAACTGGCACTCATGAGGACTGAACAAGGTCAGGCAGGCCAAGGGTGACCTCAGAATCAGAGAACAAGTTCATTCGAGTCACAAGTCTGCGAAACCGGCAATTAACTGCCCCTGAAATACAAGCTCAGCTAAATGCTACTAGAAGTACAGATGTTTCAACATCAGCTGTTCAGAGGAGATTGCGTGAAGCTGGCTTAACTGGAATAATTGCTGCAAAGAAACCATTGTTAAGAGTGCAGAATAAGAGGAAGAAAAAACACAGAAACTGGACGTTTGAGCAGTGGAAGTCGGTCTTATGGACCTATGAGTCAAAACTTGAAATATTTGGGTCCAACCGCCGAGTATTTGTAAGACGAAGAGAGGGTGAGCACATGAGTTCTGCATGTGTGGTTCTCACTGTCAAGCATGGAGGAGGCAGTGTCATGGTCTGGGGTTGCTTTGCTGGTGACAGAGTTGGTGATCTTTACCAAGTCCACGGCAAGCTCAACCAGCATGGCTATCATAGCATACTTCAGAGGCATGCCATTCCATCAGGATTACGGCTAGTTGGGCAGTCCTTCATTCTTCAGCAAGATAATGACCCGAAACACACCTCAAAGTTGTGCAAGAACTATCTGGCGAAGAAGGAAAGTGAAGGACAACTCATTCTAATGGCCTGGCCCGCCCAGTCTCCAGACCTCAATCCCATAGAAGTTGTATGGGACGAACAGGACAGAAGAGTCAAAGCAAAGCTACCCACAAGTGCCCTACGTCTCTGGGTATTGCTCCAGAAGAGCTGGGAAGACATGTCGGGTGATTTCATGCTGAAACTTGTTAACCGAATGCCTCGTGTTTGTGAGGCTGTTATTAAGGCAAAGGGTGGCTATTTTGAGGAATCCAAGATTTAGAGACAATTTTCTTGAACATTGCTTTGATACTCCTTATGTTTTGTTTTGTATATTGTAACGTGTTTTCATTTTCAAGTATTTACAGAAATGTATACATGACGTAAAACATTGTCAATTATGAAAAAAACCTAGTTTCCAGCAAGTGTACTCAAACTTTTGACTGGTACTGTGTGTGTGTATATGTGTGTGTGTGTGTGTGTGTGTGTATGTATGTATGTATGTATGTATGTGTGTGTGTGTGTATATATATATATATATATATATATATATATATATATATATATATATATATATATATATATCATTCCATACATTTATTTTCTATTATTTGTATTTATTTTTTATCAACAGGATATTATGGATGGTGCCTATATACAGTTTGGACAGTGTAAGTGGTTATTCTTTTTATTTTTCTCCTGTATATAAGGCCTGCGAAAGTAACTTTAAGGCCAGGTTGAGTGATAATACACAGGTTTTCTTGCCTCCTCAAGCCTCTGTAGTATCCACCTTACAAATGCACACTTTTTGTTATTTTGTTGACTCCATTGATTGGGGGTGTAAGGATACACTGGGATCATAATACATAACTTAACACATTGTACTGATCGCGGTATTTTACTTCATGTAGTTATGAAGCATGTAGAGGTACAAAGGGAAGTGGTTAAAATGGGAGAATAACTAAGCATAAGCAATGCATCTTTAACTAAAGTTTAGGTTTTAACTAAAAACTGGGATGCATAACCTGGACATTATTCAAGTGGAGAACTGTACTGTAGAAACATAGTGACGTGTATATCCTTTGTTTTACACAATTTTTGCATCAATCGGTAAGAGAATCCTAATCTTACTTTTAGTTCTTTTGAAGTTGATTGTTATTAAAGACCCATTTAATCAACCTTATCTGCACAGGATTTAAATCAAAGGTCATCATAAGAGTTTCTAGTATGAAACAACTGTAACTACATACAATAATTGAATCAAAGAAGGGAAGCATTTAAGTTGTTTCACTCCTATCTACAAAAGAGTTTGGCTCCCTTTTATTTTGTTTTTGTTGCCTGCTGTTTGTTGGGCTAAACCAGGGTTGATCTCTCAGTGCTGTGTTGTCAGTTTATCAATATCACTGGAGAAGTCTGCTTTTGTTTATAGAATTATAAGGGTTGTTGCTTTTTTGGTCAGATGTTTTGTGCAGACTTGAAACTATGCTTGTCATTTTAAAATATTTTTCAAGATTGGTGTTTTGGAGCCGATTTTTTATGCCACCAAATCAGCTTTAAGAAAGCACTTGCATACACAATAGTAGCCCATATTTGAACAAATTGTACCCATTTGAAAAACTAATAGAGAAATAAGTAACATTTTTGGAAACCAATAGTTTAGCTGTCTTAAATACTAAAGGAAACTCAATGAGTAGCATTTAGACTAGACTTCCTCCATGTCTTCAGTGAAACTTCAAAGTTTTAAATTTCTAAAATGAAACGTTTCTCATTTAATTTATTAACGTTGAAACTTGTTTTGTGTCTTCATGAAATGGCAATAAAGACTTCTGTTGCAGTTTGTCTTCATGTTTACTAGGCTTCCTATGGATGGTTAATAAAAGCTATGGCTTGAATAATATTACTTTTTAAACTTCTTGGTTTTTTTTTGTCTCTGCAGTGGATTGCTTTGAAATATCCAAACATTGCAATCTATGTGGACACCTGCAGAGAGTGCTATGAAGCCTATGTAATTTACAACTTTATGATATTTCTTCTGAACTACCTGAGCAACCAGTATCCCAGTCTGGTGTTAATGCTGGAAGCCAAAGAACAGCAGAGACATCTCCCCCCTCTGTGCTGCTGTCCATCATGGCCCATGGGAGAGTGAGTGTACCGTATTTGTTTGTAATAGCAGAATTTCATACAGTACTGCATATGCAACTTGGAAAAATCATGCAGTAAACTCAAGTTAGCCAGATACCGCATTGTGTTTTATTAAAGTTGTGTTCTAAAAGAATTCTATTAAACATGCAGTCTGATGCCTGCAAAAAACATGTATGCATTGTTTGTTACACATGTCATGCACAGTTACTTCTCTGCAAAAGATGTTCGTGTTTAATGTTAATGCAGTCACAGAATTGAAGGACTACAGTTGGAGCTGATGTATCACCACTAAGCTATAAACTGTAGTTCTTATCCTAATAATAGCTGTACTTTCTTCCCTGCAGCAGTGAGAAGTTGCCAAAAGACTTTATAACTTCCCTCTGTGTGTTTTTGTTTGTTTTCTTTTTCCTGAAGGGTTCTGCTATTCAGATGCAAGCTTGGAGTGCTGCAGTACACAGTTGTTAGACCTTTCACCACTGTTATAGCACTGTAAGTATGATCACCTCAGCGTATATTTGGGATATACAGTACCAATAACTCCAGTTGAGTATATGAGGAACGTTGTGTATCCGCCCGTCACCTATCCACCGTAACTATTTATCCGCAATGATCAAGCACTTCAGCAACGTCACCCAACACGAAAGCAAAATGTCTACCAGAAAGTGAGTTGTGCTTACAATTGAAACGTGTTTTTTTTTTCGTAAATCTGTGCATTTTGCTACTGTGTAAATTGTCTGACACTAATGTAAGTGTATACAGCACTGTGGCAGGCCTGGAGCCCCGCGCATGGCAAGGGTTTTTTGTGTAAATGTATATTTCAAATAGTGTGTATTTATTGTTACTAATTAAAGAAGTACTTGACGCTCCTGGGAGAGCCTACCTGTTGTGTGTGATTACCAGGTGTGGAATCTAATCAGCAGGTAGGTGTGTTCCAACATGGGCATCAGGTATAAAAAGGTTCCATTTATTCACCTCAGGGCTGCTGCAAAACCAAAGCCTTCTGGGTTAAAGAAGCTGCAATTCTCCTGTTTGTGTGTGTGAGAGAACCAGAACCAGGGTTGGATACTGAACAGTGAGTAAGCGAATCGAAACCACCGACAGCCGGGCAAGTAGCCGGAGTTAATTTATTATTGATCAGAGAACATTAGTTCAGAGATTGTAGATCCCACCAAAGTTTTCGTACACTGTGTTGTATATACTCCATTTCTGGTAGTGTGCTGAAAGGTAAATAAATCTTGTTCGCCTGCAGGGCATGTCAGCTTCAACCTCAGTCTCGATCTTCTGCCTGACACTCTGCCTGAATGTACACACCCACACAACAAACCCTGTCACAAGCATTAATACCCTGTATTTGTATAAAGAAGGGATTTGAGGTAGCTTCCTAATAAAAACTGAGTCTCAAAACAATAATTGTTTGAATATCTTCAGCTGTAAGTACTATACTTAAGCAGTAGAACCCAAAGGCGAGTGCACTTAACATAACGAGAAGGGCCTTACCAGACAATAAAGCCCTCTTATCCTGAGTAATGAGGTTTGCTCAGCATTCCAGTGCTGGATGCTTTGTGGGTATTTCCAATTGCCAAATAATACCTCAATAATAATAATAAAAAAAAAAAACCTACTTACATGGAGCTGTTCTTCAGTGCAGGTACCTCGTTAAATTAGGCTTTAAGTACATGTTTGTTTAAGTTTCAGTCTTTAAGTTACCGTTAAGTACTAAAATGTGTTGTTCAGTAACGTGTTTACAAAACCTTTCTGGTTTTGTTGGCTTGGAGAAGAGAGTCCTGTGCCTGTATTGTTACTGTGATATGCTGAAGTAAAGTTGCTGAAAGTAATTGGACTGCATCCAGTTGTTTGATTTCTTCAA
The DNA here is from genome assembly GCF_017654505.1 of Polyodon spathula. Taxonomy (NCBI): domain Eukaryota; kingdom Metazoa; phylum Chordata; class Actinopteri; order Acipenseriformes; family Polyodontidae; genus Polyodon; species Polyodon spathula. The sequence continues at coordinate 43,599,902 of NC_054535.1, read as the reverse complement.
TGTTCTGAAGACTAATTACTATTGTGGTTACTGTATTGCCGCTGTCAGCAAACACTGTTATTGATTTAGAACAGTGATTAAACACAGTTTGAAAGATAACATTCAAGGTGTTTTATCACATAGATTTAAACCCATGTACTGACCAATCAGGTTACAGGTAATCTCCAATCTATTTTCTAATATAGAGTAGTGGTTCTCAAGCAATCTTTTACTTGTATTAGTAGTGGCCACACCGCAGATGTGTCCTAAAAATACTAAGTATGTCATATGAAAACTAAACAAAATATAGACATACGCGCTTCTAATTTATTTATATAATAAAGCCAGTGTGCTTTTCATTTAAAAAATACAGCAGCTCATCTCAATTCCCATGGCCTGGAGACATAAATCTGTTTTGCTAGACTTTAAAATGTAGTATTGCTCTGACAACAGGTCAAGCTTAATAGGTTAATCAGTCATATACATTTATATAAATGAATACAATACCTAAGCTAAAGTACATTATTAAAATACTGAAGAAATACAAAAACTACTTTTCTTTCCTCTGCTTTGCCCCACTGAATTAACTATAAAGCAAAGGATGTAACACAGTAGTTATTTATACATTTATTCTTTTGTGTATTTCAGGGAGAAACAAATGACCATGCCCATAATGACACGTAATATAATTTGGCCTATGGCCTTGTCCACTGGGGCTCGATAACCGCCACTATACGCTGTCCAAACTACTAATGCCAGCGGGCATGACAAGTGGCACTCTGGGCAATTTTCCCCCCAAAAAGGACAAGGCCTCCTCTATACAGGCCAACCTACCTAAAAGAGAAAAAAAACTGCAAATAAAATGCCAAACCTATCTTGTCAGTGGGTAGATGTATGGCACTATGGACTGCCAACCCCCATAAGGACGAGGCTGCCTAGCTAGCCTTAAAATACAAAATAATTGCACAGCTCACGATTATGATAAAGATATTTTGTAAATATGGATAAAGAGGAGTTTTTTGTAAAACGTATTGATAAATTCATCCAGGGTCTGATCACTGGAGCCCAAAATACAGACCTGCTTAGAATGAAAACATTTGTTTGGTCCGGGCCTGTGCACTGGAGCTCGACAGCCGCCACTTTTTTCTGGCAGAATAACTAAAAAAGAAAAAAGAAAGAAGAAAAAAAAATGCAAATAAAATGCCAAACATATCTGGGATCCTTCAAAAAGCTGCTTGATGAGATTCTAGGATCAATAAGCTACTAACAACCAAACAAGCAAGATGGGCCAAATGCCCAACTTTCTTATGTTCTTATCTTGCCATTGGACAGGACAGTGAAGCGATTCCACTTTCCCCCAGGATAGGCCCACCTCAAGCTCCTTCACCTTGCAGAATTAAACTGCTCAGCATTCGGGTAAGGAAAACCGCCCTAGTCACTGAAGACGACAGGAGGAAACCTTAGGGAATCCATGACTGAGGGTTACCCTTCCTCTGGGTTTAAAACAATGCACTTTTCCTTTCTTTAGTTGTTTGCATAGCTAAAATGTCCAAGTCGTTTTTGCGGATGTAAAGTTTGTATGCCCCAGAAGTCCATCATACCAATGTCTTAAATGTGGAGAAATGTTCCTTGAAGCAGCTTAAGCGGTAGTGTCGATTTTGTAGAAATGTCTGGAGTAATTATCAGGAGGAAATCCAGCACATAAGAGGGATTCGTGTAGATGGCCGCAGAACCAATTACTGGAAACGACAGATCCTTCTGGGGTGAGGAAGAGAGGTTCCAATGAGCTGGCGCCCAGGTGCATAGACGGGTAGCTTTGTGAATTTGAGCAAGAAGTTTATTGGAATGAGGACGTTCGGCAACAGAGTGGCTGGGCTGGTAATCATTGATTTACTGGAACTGTAGGATGAAGAAATGCAGCACTTGAAAAAAATGGATGTCATGCCCTAGGTTGGAGAGTTTGAGTCCATAATGCTAAGGTAAGAGACACCACCAACTCGACCTGCGGGGATACGAAACCAAACAAAAAAATGACATAGAGACGTAGACAAGAGGACTATTTTAAAGGAACAGTTTGATTATGTATGTGATGAGTGTTTGGATTCCCCTTTCAGAAAGACAACATAGTTTCCAAAGGGGAAAAAAAAAAAAAAAAAAAACTTACTGGTTTTTGAATTATTTTTTTTTATTTAGTCGTTGCCAATTATTTTTAATTTATTTTTTTATTGTCTCCCAATTTGAAATGGCCAATTATTATTATTTATTTATGCTCGGCACACCGCTACCACCCCTATGCTGACTCGGTGCGGGGAAGACGAATACACTCTGTCCTCCAAAGCACGTGCAGTCAGCCAACGACTCCACGGTTGGCTGTGAAATAGCCCAGACTCGAACCAGTGACGTCCAGGCTATAGGGCGCATCCTGTACTCACCCAGAGCTCCTTTACTGGATGCACCACTTGGGAGCCCTGGTTTTTTAATTTCTCTCCTCATAACAGAAAATAGGATCACAACAATATAAAAACACTGATCACGATACATAACATTTACCTTGTAAGTTGGGCCAGTGTTTGGCAAGTGTGAAGCATACCTGCATCTGTATCCCCTTGATTCTGACTGGCTTGCCAAATCTGAAGCAGCACTTTGTTGATCCTGTCTTTTATGTTAACCCACACATCACTTGGCATTTTAGAAAGTGTTGCACGAGTTATGGCAAGGTGGTAAATCGTGCTCGGTAAAACACGTTGTTAAACGTATTTCTAATATCTATCAACTATGTAAATTATGGTGGACACAGATGTGGATTTTTCCTTCAAATTCATGTGCAGCAGTGTTCGATCGAATATTCAGATAGTTTCTCTGCACTAAAGAAAATATGACTCCATGTTGCTGTTTTCACATCACACTACTTAAGCAAAACAGACGGAGATTTGTGGTGCATGCCACAATTAAATCTGATTAGAATGAAAGCTCAGCCAATGAACATACAGTGATTAAACTGATGTTAAAGAGTAAGTAGCAGGGGCTCCTGAAAAAAGAAATAAAATAAAAAAAGTGTTACACATCCCCATGTGTTGCTACAGCTGTTTAAATAATGTACATGGAATTTGTATTTTCATTATTCACATCCTAACAACTTTAAAGCCTGTTTCAACACTCTCTTCAAAATGCCCTCTGTAGTGCACTGGAGTTTGAGATCTTCCCTCCTAAGTCACTGCAGGAGAGGAGATCTTTTCTGTTCCATAGCACATCATGGATCATTGCTGAGTTGACAATGTGAGCAATAATCCTTACACTATCAGTGCACTAGTACTGAAATTTTGAAACAGACTTTAAAGTTGTAAGTGTAAAAAGTTCAAGATGTTAACAATGAAAAGAAAAATTACAGGTATATTATTTAAACAGTTGTAGCAACAAATGGGGACGTGGAACCCCATATTTTCCGAAACCCTGCTACTTACTCTTTAATGTTAACTAATGGCAGATAACAAAAATAGAAGCAGTCTAAGTAATCAGAATGCAAGCAGCATGAATGAAAGCTGAATAGTGGTGCCGATTTAAGATGAAGGGTGATTTAAGAGAGGAGTTGCTGGGGGGCTGCTGTTGCCACATATCAATATTGTTCCCACAACAATAAAATGACTCATTTTTGTTTCATTAAAGAATTTGCCAGCTATGTGGAGTGTATGATGAAGGAAACTTCAGCACCAAAAATGCTTGGACCTACCTGGTGGTTTTCAACAATTTATCACAACTGGTATGTTTATTTTCAATAGATGGTGCACTGTTTTTTTCTCAATCACAAAAGCTCATATTCCTCAGTTTGTTTTTTTTGTTGCTGTTCCCATAGATTCATACAAAAAAAAGTTTTTACCCATCAATTGTACAATCTTATAATCCATTATCAGTAAATCTCTTAATAACAGATGTGTGAAATAGTTTGTGGACAACATGCACCTTTTGTTTGGATTGGATTATCAATTATTTAATTTTTTTCTACAACACACACACTTTAACTGTACCAGGTTCTTTTAACAATCAGATGAACCTCTATTGCTCAATTGTAGACTTTGTACCCCGACCCACTATGGTTTTTACTCAGATTGTACCTCTTTATCTTAAAATGTTTACATGATACCGGTAGATGAAAATGCTGCACGTGAATTGCACCGTTAAAGTCACACACATACTTTTATAGTGAAAACATGCCACAAAGTGTGGACCAGAAATCTTTTCCTTTTTTTTCTAATGCCTGTTGATACTGATTCCTGTTTGTAAATGAAAAATTACAGATACTGTTTTTAAGTTTCCTTAAGTGAACACATTTATTTTCTTATAATACAGTATTTTGTTTATAGAAGCTGCTACAAAATTAAACATTACAAAGTAAGTGTATATTAAGCTTATGAACAAAAAAAACATTTTGCAACCACAAATAATTTAAGCAGGGCTTCAGAACTGATTTAGGAATATGTAACTGTATTCAAAATTAACTTATTTTCTTAATTAGACAAGAATTCACTTTTTTTGTTTATTGTAGACAACCACACATTCTAATATTCCTTGGCAGACTACACATTTAGTTCAATGCTGAATATAACAACCCATATTAGACATGGCGCACTCTACTACAAATAACAATTAGCATGATCTATTTAAAAAAAAAAAAAAAAAAAAAAAGCTCCCTACAAAGTTACAAAACAACTCTGAGATTTGATTTAGAAGCTTCTAGTAGCATTGAGTTTTTCCTTATTTGTTTTAGAATTGTAATTGGGTTTTCATTCCTATTTAGGAAAAAAGATAACAATATAAAAGGTTCAATGTGTGTCATGATGTGAGTTTCTCTTTAAAAGGCTCTGCGTTAATCTGTGCAGTTTTATTATTGGTTATATAGATTCTGATTTTTGGTTTTAACCCCCGAAACAAAAAAAATAATAATTAAATCGGTGTATAGCCAATAAACGCCAGAAAAACACTGGAAATGGTTACTCAATTCACTTTGACTTCACCCTTTTCTTCACCCTTTTCCAAAAAAAAATAATTACCTTTCCCAGTACAGTTGGGCAGTGTCCCTCCTTTCTGCCTTGTATCTATCATTGATTCGTTCTGAGTATTTTAAACCCACCCTAACTACTGAGTGTCAGCAAATTCCTACATTTCAATAGGAGATTTAAAACGAGATTACAATTAGAAGGTTCGTTCGCATGATTTAAAGTTATATAGCAGTTAGATAGGGGGAATTTAAAACAGAATTGCAAAATGTAAAACAATGCCTAGACACAAACGCAGAAGCATGTGCCCGTGACCATAAGGATTTTGTTGTGGAAACAGGAAAGGAAAGAAGGTACAACTGAAGAGTGCAAGTGCTGTCGAGTTACTCTATGTACTGTGACAGAAAAAAAACACCCAAGCATTTTGGAAAGTAACCAAAAACAGCAATTGCACACAGTGTATAAAAAGCAAAAACCCTGAAAAAAAATTATGTAAAACCCAAATAGCTAAAAATGAGCACTGCTAAATTAAATTAATAAACTAACTGAAAAACAGAAGCCCTAGTCATAGAGCACCATCTTATTGGATTGAAATAGTTAAATAAGCGTACATTAACAATGTAACATTCCAGTATCGCAGCCAGTCCTAAATCCAATTTGTAACTAGATTTGAAAGGCTTTTTCTTTAAGCCACTCAGAGACCACTGATTGAGCATTTTAAATGAATGTTGTGTAACTATAATGGTGCTTCTTTCCTTTCCAGTTTGCCATGTACTGCCTTGTGCTCTTTTATAAGGCACTGAGGGAGGAGCTGAAACCTATCCATCCAGTTGGGAAATTCCTCTGTGTGAAACTGGTTGTATTTGTGTCCTTCTGGTAATTACTGAAATAGTCACATTTTTGCCCAACCCCTGTTGCATGCAAAACAAAATATTATAAATGAGCTTCATATTTCCCGGGTTATATTTAAAGTAGAATTTATAATTGTACTACCAAGTATGTATAATATAATATTTGTATTATTCATTTCTTTTAAATTGCATACTTGCTAAGATTAAATGTGCATGGTTTAAATATTGTGCAAATAAAGATAAGATTTCAGAATTAAATTTACATCCGGTATTCCTGTTTCAGGCAAGCTGTTTTTATTGCGTTTCTGGTTAAAGTTGGGATTATTTCTGAATCTCACACCTGGGACTGGGACAGTGTGGAAGCTGTTGCAACAGGTTTACAGGTACGGTTGAGTGCCATGTGAATTGCTTTCAGAAAAGTCATAGAATAAGTGTAAAACTCTTATTTTAATGTTTATGCTATTTTTTTGTGTGTATGTACCTTTTTAAATTATTTTCTTAAGGACTTTTTTCAAATCAGAATACTGGCCAGAAAATGTATTAGTTTTCATGTTTGGAAGTGTGTTAGTTTCTATGAAAGTTTCTGAGGCTTATTACTTCTGAAAGTCTTGTTGGATTGATCTGTAAATGTACAACTTCTGAATCATAGGGTAATGAAACAGGCACAAATACAGTTTCTTATAACAAACCGTTCCCCCAAAAGACCCCAATAACTGACTACTTAGTAGAGCTACGAATATAATCATTTTGGAGTTCACATTGGTTTGATTGGGCTTTTTAGGAAAAAAAAACAAAACATTATTCTAGTTTGTGTAAACAGGCGTTTTAGTGTTGTGCTGTAATAATTCTAAATAAAGATGCTTATGTTTGTTTTTGTTTGTCTGTAGGACTTTGTCATCTGTGTGGAGATGTTTCTTGCTGCAATAGCTCACCACTACAGCTTCACATACAAACCTTATGTACAAGAAGCTGAGGAGGGCTCATGTTTCGACTCCTTTCTTGCCATGTGGGATATTTCTGACATTAGAGCTGACATATCAGAACAAGTGCGCAATGTTGGTAAGTGGAAGACTTCTAAGCACAAGCACACTATTGTCACCTTACTAATCTTACATTAGTAGATGTAGTACGTATTTACAAATCTGAACTCTAAAGTGTATGTTAAAATTGTTTAGATATCCATTTTTTCATCTTTGATGACATCAGTGATCATGACTTTGTTCAAATGGACAAGCTGTTTGTACTGTGTATATATAGAAATGCAGTACAACAGCAAATCACCAGACTAACAAGCAGCGCAAACACTCTGATTAGCTGATTTTTCTGGACAATTAGCCCACACCCCACATTACTGACCAAAAAGTGGCTAGCTTACCAATCTAAAACAAACCAAGAGCCAAGAATAAGTCCACTATATAAAGTACAGATTTTAAACAAAGGATAAAATCTAAATGGCAAGTAAATTACTTATTTTATTTTTTTAAGGGAGAACAGTTTTAGGCCGCCCTCGGAAAATGTATTTTTCAGAAGAACAGGAACACAACGAGCACACCAGCCTTCTATCCGGTGGAGCCCAGGAGCCTGCCACAGATGTCTCTTCTATGCCACCTTCCCCCACAGGCCGCTATCAAGGGTTTGGGCAGACGAGCATGACTCCTCACTCTTTATCAGCACCTGCGGGGCTCTTCAGCTCTGCCAGTGACACACAGTATGAAGATTTCCCAAATTCACTGCCCCAGGAGACTAAGGAACTTCCGGATCAGGACAATCGCACAGAGTCTTGATCACTTACACACTAAATGCCCTTGTTCTATTTTGATGTCTAAAAACTGTTTATGCCATTTAAGGTATGCTCTAATGCAAGGTTTCCCAAAGTTTTGGTGATGGAGGGCCAATTTCCAGAGGTTGCATGGGATGGGGGGCACAAGAAAATGTACCACTCATGTGTCCCAAATCATACCTTTTTATTTCCTATACATTTTTGTATTTGTTAGGAATATATATATATTACTACCACTGCAACACCAGCAGCTTTGAAATATATTTGTATTTTATCCTGTGTCTTGGTGCCACAACAGGCTTAGGTTTGAGCACCAATATCATGCGGTCACATCTTACATTATCCTGGTCACAACAATTAAAGAAGATAATACCGAAATAGATACTCTTCAAACTATACCAATTAAACTCTTTTCTTCAGTAGTGAGGCAGAATGCATGCATGCATCTTGACTTGTACAACTAACCACTTCAATAAGTCATTTCAATGTATGTACAGTGAACTCCGCTTAATTCAAATCTCTGGAGACCATACAAATAGTTTTAGATGTGCAAAGCTCGAATTAAACAAATTATGTAAATTGCCCCATGGTGTGGACATTTAGAGCTATTTCCATAATAAATGTGCAGAAATAAAACACAGATGTTACTGTATTTTACCTTGATGTTTTTATTTATTTTTTCTTTTTGAATACAACGAAATCACACATTTCTATTTAAGGTGCAGCATTAATTATTCATAAATTATCTGCCATTACGTTGGCGCTTTTTATGGAATTACATATGATTGCTACGTAACATCCTACTAGCTATTGTACTGCAGCCTAACAATTTTAAACTGTAGCCCACTGTTACTACAGTAGTACTTTCCCCAACAAAAGATCCAAGCTGAACACCAAAACTACAATAATGTACAAAGAGCATTTCCCAATGTAATTGAAGCTGAATACAGTGTACAGTATAATTAAATAAAATCTACAACAGAAAAAGGTTTCTGTTGCCTGGATACTGAATTGTAACGTTTCTTGCAGTCGCTCTGTTAACATTATAGAAGCTGGGGGGGGGGGGGGGGGGGGGGGGGGGGAATCTGCGGCTGCACTGAACGTTCTTGGCCTGCGGGCTGCACTTTGGGAACCCCTGCTCTATGCTTTGTGTAGATTTCTGTTTTTGTTTTCCGGCACTGCCATTTGACCAAAAGCTGAAAGGGTTTTCGTAGCACAACGCTACAGCGTAAGGTTTGTCAAAATGGTGGTATTTTGTTCTTGAAGGACCTTTAAGCTGTTGGTGGCATTACATTATGTTTATTTTAGTCTAGAATACTGACAGACAACCTGTGCTTTGTGAATGTTATGATTGTGTAGCGCACAGTCCTGTGTCATGCCATACCTGGCCATAGTCTGAAATACCTAATGATAGTATGTTTATTAGATATATTGCTTTGAAAGCCTACTAACTGGGACTTTCTTTATATTCACTGCTTATCTAGCTTAGCAAAAACATTGAACCTTCAGGCAGAGGCTTCCTAGGCTTTTTACTGTCAGCTTTTATTAACAAATTCTCAAAGGTCTTATGTTGATTGAAGATGGCATGAATAGCCAAATAGCTAAAGTCAAATGATCACTAGTGTAGTTTACTGCAGATAATCATCAATTACTTTTAACACTTGGCTCATATCACAACTTGCAAATATATTGACCATTAAGGAGGAACTTGTGCTACACAAAAGTGTTGACAGTTGCCAGCTTGTAAGCAAGTATTTTTTTTTTTTTTTTAAACAATGAAATGTTGAAATTTACTTTATAGAAACACCACAAATTATCTAATAAATGGGCATATCAAATTACAAGGGCCTTGGGTGACCACAGTTGTTCTTAGTGCAGTTTCTAATAGAAAGTCCATTATCACCTAAGCATATTTGTAAGGTTTGAGAGAGCAAGAGAATGCTAAAGGGAAGCCAGGGCTGTGGGAAAATATGTCTCTGTGCCTTAGTATGTGGAATTGCTTGAAACAAAATTCTGTGGTTCATAAGATATACACACCATTTGCTCCACCAGCCAGAGGCAAAGAAGGTAATCGTGACCTAGATTCGGATACCCTCAAAGTACAGAATGTCAATACCAAGTCTTATTATCACCAGATAGGTGGTTCTAGTAAAAAACTACATGACCTACTTATGTATGGGTGTTTGCTGGAGGATCCTGCTATATGGTGCATTACTTCTGACTATTCTACCTTGATAGCACAGCTGTCCAGTTTCATTAGAGCATACAGTAACACCAATTATTATTAATACGTAGTTAAAAGGAAGTTCTGTTTCTGTATGGAAAACAGCTATGTCAAAAAGACATGGGTCCTGTTGGGTTAGATATAGAATTCAATGTAGCCAAGTGAGGTTGAAGTATGATTATGTTCCTGAATAGACATTTTGATGAGTTGAGGGATTATCAATGTGTTCCTCCAACCCCTTCAATCGTACTGCATGTTTGTTTTATACATACAGTATGTATGAGTCAACTATACATTTTTTGTGTTAATTTTATTACAAGACTAGTGGCATTGTAAAATAACAGGTACTCATAATTTGACCCTTTGTACAGAGATACAATCAATAATTGTCATGACTGACACCTAATGTACATTGTACTTATAAGCCTTTTATTAAGCAAACATTTCCTTATTCCAGCATGTGTATGGATTTTTTAAAATATTTTAATATATGCAGTACTACTAAAGACATGTATTAGAAAACAACATACTTTACATACTATCTAGTTAATAAAAAAATAATCAAGAAAGACAACCATAAACAACAAAAATGTAACAATGTATCCATACTTTGGCAAGTATGTTAATATTGTGATGTCGGGCAACAGGCTTAAATACAAAGTATTTATTTATTTATTTTTTTACAAAATATATTCATTCCTAAATCAGGAATTCTTTTTTTTTTTTTATGTAGCAAATTCTAGTTAAATATTTGTTTGCTGTTTTTAATTGTATTTGCAGTGCTTTTTGGAGCTGTGGTCTGCCTTGCATAACACCACGATGTATTGTACTGTGGTAAGAAAAAAACATCAAGGCATATTTTGTCTTTTAATGTACAGTAATGTGATTGTAAAACAAAACTAAGGTATATTGTAAATCTGGATGAACAAATGGCCTTAGGTGTACATATTCTATAAAATATTTTATTGAATAAATTAATTATACCACTCTGAAGCAAGAAATGATTATTGTCCTACACATGCGCTTTGTTTTAGTGCCCAGTGATCAGGTTTTTGAATTCCAGTAACCCAAGAAAGTACTTAATAAAAAATGCTTTTACCAGTGTTACTGAATTAAACAAGAACTTGCAGTCACACTTTGCTTCTTTAACCACAAATTAAACATACAAGAGCTGATCTTCACTATTGTGAGAGCTGTTGAGGCAAAGTTGCCAACTTATGAAAGTAGAAAATAGTAGCGGAAATATAGTAGCATGTAGTAGCAGACTCCCGCCCCCTCCCCCAAGGGCAGGGGCTGCTAGCCCTAGAAATTAAAAGGTTCTTAGGGTCTGGCAAGCCAATTCCCTAATTTTTGCTGTTCAATCTATAATTTAGTAATTGTAAACACATGACATTTAGAAATTAACAACCCCAATACAAATACTAAAACACTGATTATTATTTTTTTTTTTAAAATATTAGAAATGAACAGTAAAGGGCCTTTCACACCGGAAGCGGTGTGCCAAAAGCAATTGTTTTCAATGAAGACGGTCCTGTGAAGCGGCACTCAAGTGGAGATAAAATACTTCAACTTTCACTGCAGTAGGAGTCTCCTTTTGCGAAGAATAAATAAATAAAACAGGAAAAGCTTGTTCAGATTTCAGATGTTCCAGAGTTTTATAATACAACATTAAGTAGGTTTGAAATCTGCCTTCATCAAACCGGAGCTCCTATATCAGCCAATACAATCACAGTTAGCTTTTTTGTTTGCTCTTCATTGTTCCAGGTATTGTTGTGCTGTTAGATGCACAGTACCACTGATTGTTGCTGTGTCTACAGTCCGTCCCCGTCCCCCAAAAAAGTTTGATATGATGGGGTGGCAGTAGTTGCATTTTTTAATTATGTGTATAATGCTCAATAATATCAGTGCATAGTGATGCCTTTAACTCACACTGTCTTTGCCTATACCCAGCAAACCAGACAAAACTCAAAAATAAATATCTACATTTCATTTTTAAAAGCAACATGTTTTTATTTTATTTTAAACAAAACAAATGCATGATATTTGGGGTAATTGTGGGGGGGATTGCAATTAGGTTCTATTTAAACTATATATATATATATATGTTTCTGTTTATTGCTTGTACATGCAGCCATGAGGTCACAACAGACCGCCCACTGACTTTCCCCTGCTGCCTTTGGTGTGAACAGTGGTCACAGTGGGTTGGAGTAATGATTAGTTGTAGTGATTGTGAGATTAAAATGACTAGAAATGGAACCAGCATAAGATATTTTTGAGCTAGTTTTTTCCTTTAAGTCTGTATTTTGAACATGTTTATTTGGAGCTTTTATTGTTGTGGACTATTTGGTTGTCACTGTAGTTGCTGTTCTGTCTCTATGGCAGTGCGCTGTGTTTATTCATTTTTCAAAAGGGAAGCTCGGGAAAGAACAGAAATGAAGCACTCTGACAAACAGTTTATAGTATGTTGATGAAGAATTGTTATCGGCATGAGATGAGATGTCAGTGTGGTTAGTTGTGCGTACCATGTGAAAGATTTCTGGAAGCGCGCCTGGATATATACATATATACATACATACATACATACATCTTTTTTTTATTGTTTTAACTGGCGAGTGAGCGAGTGTCAGGCATTGCAAAATAATGTGGCAGGGGCAGTGCTATGATGCTCTGTAAATAGATATGCTATGGTTTGACTCTGGTGCTAAACTGTAAGACTGCACTGTGTCTATGGATTCGGCACAAATGCCGTCCTGGAGGCATTAAGCCCGGGACTGTCCCGCCCAATTAGGGACGGACGGTCACCCTAGCCAAACAAAATTCCCACAATCGCTTTATTGGCCAAACTGGGATTGGAACCATGGCTCTCTTGACAAAGTCATTTTCTGTACCTGTCAGTCCACGTCAGTCTCCCTAAAAATATACAATGTCTGGCAGATACTTATATTGCAGATAATTATTTTAACAACATAAAAAATTGAATCAAACAAATACTAAACAAATACTAGAAGACTATATATATATATATATATATATATATATATATATATATATATATATAATATATATATTGTAACAAAATTTAAATGATTTCATGATCAGACAAATTCACTGAAACGTTGCCATTTTATTATTTTTATGCTCTTGTACAATAGTTTATATATATATATATATATATATATTATATATATATATATATATATATATATATATATATGTTAATAATAAGAATTCCTGGGTAGGGTTCAGTCGACACCAGTAATCATCTCCATCATCTTTAGAAGGGTCAGCTTATTCCATCTCTTGACCCGATGTCGAGAATGTAATGGGTTAAATTGATTCTTCCCGAAGTAACGAAATTTAGGAGAGAATAACTGGGTACAGCATATTGCTTATTATATATATATATATATAGAGCATATATATTCATATATATAATCTATTATATCCATATATATATATATATAATATTAATTTTTGGAGAAGAAAGGGTCAGTCTGCAGAGCCCGTGGCAGTGTGTTCACCTCCTTTCTTGGCTGTGATTGACATGCTGTTTTTGTGTTGCTGAATGTTTAGTAGGAGCTGGTCACCAGCCTTAACCTCTATGGCTTCATCAAGGACCACAGCTGCTTGCTTCCAGTGGGAATCTTCACTGAAGGTACTCATGCTGATTTCATCATCCAGGTGAACTTGATACCAAAATGGGATGGCTGTCACTCTACCTGAAGAGCAGGCTTGTACCTAAGAGCAGTTAAAGTAGGGGTTGTGACTATTGCACCAGGTTATAATCTACAGTATTTTATTACCTAAATAACCAAACCGCAAGAAAAACACCTCCATCTAAAAAATTCTACAGATTAGTTCAATGGTTTGCTTGGATTCATCTTATCTCAAAAAAACATATATCACCTAGTTGAATAAAAAAAAAAACTACTTAGTTCTTTAATAGTAACGATGAAAAATATCAAATGTGCTTATTTTCAAAAACAAAAGTAACCTTGCATTTTTATCTAATTAAATTGTTCTTGCAAGACACATCATTTTCATTAGAAATTTGAAGATTTTTTTTTTTTTTTTTTCAAACTCAGTTTGAATGCAAAAATTCACCTTAACCTCTCTGCTGTTATAGTTTTCATTTGGGTACATGAGGTCCAGTGTGAACAGCTCAACCTTCTGGCTTAGATGGACACAGGGTAGGGTGTTAATATCCAGGAAGACATGGACTGGGACCTGCAATTTAAAGTTTATTTTGAAAAAAAAATCTACTGATAATATTTACACATGTACATACAAATCCTAGTCATGTTATTTAGTATAATTAATTCTGTAGTTACATTATGTAGCATGTATAATTCAGTGCTTGTTTTGCAAGTCAGGCTACTAGATTTGAGGACAACCTATGAACGTGGTAAATTGCTGGCAACTAGAAGAACCTCTTTTTAAGGCTTTGTTACTTGCAATCAATAGTTTTGTCAAGCTCAGAAATCATCCATGCCCTCAGTCTAACAGCAACCATTATTTATTGACCCAGTCGTGATTGGTGTTATCTTACTTTAACACAAAATGATACGGAACATAAATAAATACAATGATAAATAACGTAGGATTACTTACTGTGAACTGGTTAATGAAAGGGCCGATATTTAATCCTAGAGTAGGGTCTGTGCCCTGGACAGCACTCTCCTGCAGCAAGGTCTCAGACTCCACCAGCATACCGTACATCACTATGCGCCCAGGGAAAATCCTTCCACCAGGTTCGAGCAGACACCTACAGCATTGCAGAATTGAACACAAACAAAATGTTTTTTAAATGGACATGTCTACAAGCAAATGTGCGAAGGCCAAGAATGTCAGATCAATTACATAGATTAAAGCGCATCTTCACACATTTGTTTGATCCGGTCTTTAGAAGATAACTGTGCAGTGCCTTGGGATGTGTGAATGAAATAAGGAACTTTAGAAATGTAGATTGTATGGAATTGCAATTCTGATTTAAAATTACTTTAGCTTCCATTTAGAGAACTTACAAAAATTACAATGTGAGGGTGAAACTATTTCTATGAGAACTTGCAAAAAGCAGACTTTTCTTCACCTGAACAATACCATTGAGTTTGTTTTTAATGCTGCAAACAGTGTCGGATGTAAATAACTCAATTTAAATTACAACAATGTCCCTCGCCATGAGTGACTTCTTAAGCCCTATTTTAACATTATTACATACAGTAAAACTATGAACATTTGTAATATATATATATATATATATATATATATTATATATAATATATATATATATATATATATATATATATATATATATATATATATATATAGCGAACCTGTGGCACTGGTAACGTTCCACTCAGTATGATGGACAGATGGCAACCAAAGACATGTTTAGGAACTACAGAAGAACACAGTGTATCCCACCTGGCCAGGGCAGCCTTCTCCATCAGCTCTTGTCGAATCAGCCCACACGTCTCAATACAATCCAGGATGACTGCGCTCCACATCTTGTCTGTTGTAGGCCTCTGCAAAAGAGCCGAGTCATCTTCCACGTGATTGAGCCAAAACTCCAGCATTTCTTCACAAACTCCATTAGTCTCTGCCAAGATCTTAAGTACTGTTTGGTGCTGCTCTTTTTCCACTGAGCTATAGGCCTTCACTGACCCCAACTTGGCAGCTATCAGTGACAGGATGGAGAAGCCTTCTGAGACATCCAATACATATAAGGGGTCAGAGGCTGTATTTGAACAGTCCTGTCTCTGACTGTTCCCACAGTCTGCGCTGCAGTCCGTCCCATCCAGCACCATGCGCTCTGATTTACCACCTGCTCTTATGGAGGACAACAATTTGCTTAACGCTCTCTTAAAACTGTCATGGTACTTTACATTGTTAAGCAGGGCTATTTCAGAAGATTCCAGCATACACTTCCGCTGATCCCTGCCTTGGGTGGTCTGAAGGCAGGCTAAGGCGCTGCACAGTTCAGCTTCACTACTCGAACTCAAACTGGGATCTCCATCTAGTTCAGTTTCCATTCCATCTCCTGCCCTCACAAGAGAAACCATGCAGATCCTTAGATAGGCATCCTGGCATGAGACCTCCAATATCAGACTATCTCCAGGCTTTACTGCACAATCTGAAATTATCAACACAAAAAGTCACGATCAAAAATATAACAACCACTCCAGAATCTGACAGCTGGAGTTAGTGCAGGTCAAACATTACAAACACAATTCAGCTCATGCAATAAATTACATTATATGGAAGTAAAGTTGTTTACAAGTAGTTTTACAATTACCGGTAATTATTATATTGAGATTGTGCCTGCCTCATTGTTAAAGTACATGATGCTAACATTATAATTACAGTAACTCTTCTCTAATATATACAGTACTGTGCAAAAGTTTTAGGCAGGTGTGAAAAAATGCTGTAAAGTAAGAATGACTTCAAAAATAGACATCTTAATAGATTATATTTATCAATTAACTAAATGCAAAGTGAGTGAACAGAAGAAAAATCTAAATCAAATCCATATTTGGTGTGACCACCCTTTGCCTTCAAAACAGCATCAATTCTTCTAGGTACACTTGCACAAAGTCAGGGATTTTGTAGGCACAGTCAGGTGTATGGTTAAACAATTATACCAAACAGGTGCTAATGATCATCAATTCAATATGTAGGTTGAAAATCATTAACTGAAACAGAAACAGCTGTGTAGGAGGAATAAAACTGGGTGAGGAACAGCCAAACTCAGCTAACAAGGTGAGGTTGCTGAAGACAGTTTACTGTCAAAAGTCATACACCGTGGCAAGACTGAGCACAGCAACAAGACACAAGGTAGTTATACTGCATCAGCAAGGTCTATCCCAGGCAGAAATTTCAAGGCAGACAGGGGTTTCCAGATGTGCTGTCCAAGCTGTTTTGAAGAAGCACAAAGAAACGGGCAATGTTGAGGACCGTAGATGCAGTGGTCGGCCAAGGAAACTTACTGCAGCAGATGAAAGACACATCATGCTTACTTCCCTTTGCAATCGGAAGATGTCCAGCAGTGCCATCAGCTTAGAGTTGGCAGAAAACAGTGGGACCCTGGTACACCCATCTCCTGTCCGGAGAAGTCTGTTCAGAAGTGGCCTTCATGGAAGACTTGCGGCCAAAAAGCCATACCTCCGACGTGGAAACAAGGCCAAGCAACTCAACTATGCACAAAAACACAGGAACTGGGGTGCAGAAAAATGGCAGCAGGTGCTCTGGACTGATGAGTCAAAATTTGAAATATTTGGCTGTAGCAGAAGGCAGTTTGTTCACCGAAGGGCTGGAGAGCTGTACATGAATGAGTGTCTGCAGGCAACAGTGAAGCATGGTGGAGGTTCCTTGCAAGTTTGGGGCTGCATTTCTGCAAATGGAGTTGGGGATTTGGTCAGAATTAATGGTCTCCTCAATGCTGAGAAGTACAGGCAGATACTTATCCATCATGCAATACCATCAGGGACGCGTCTGATTGGCCCCAAATTTATTCTGCAGCATGACAACGACCCCAAACATACAGAGAAAGTCATTAAGAACTATCTTCAGCGTAAAGAAGAACAAGGAGTCCAGGAAGTGATGGTATGGCCCCCATAGAGCCCTGATCTCAACATCATCTAGTCTGTTTGGGATTACATGAAGAGAGAGAAGAAACCGAGGCTGCTTAAATCCACCGAAGAACTGTGGTTAGTTCTCCAAGATGTTTGGGCCAACCTACCTGCCGAGTTCCTTCAAAAACTGTGTGCAAGTGTACCTAGAAGAATTGATGCCGTTTTGAAGGCAAAGGGTGGTCACACCAAATATTGATTTGATGTAGATTTTTCTTCTGTTCACTCACTTTGCATTTTGTTAATTGATAAATATAAACTATTACCATGTCTATTTTTGAAAGCATTCTTCCTTTACAGCATTTTTTCACACCTGCCTAAAACTTTTGCACAGTACTGTGTATATTACCATCACTTGGCATATCTCATACATTACTATAGAAAGGATGTACAAATTATGTGTATTTGATTTGTAATGGCACTCTTTTCCATGCTGCACCTCTCTTGAAGGAAGGCAGTCGACAAACTAAGGAGTTTGAGTTCTTGTAGGAAAACAGTTTTGAAAAATACATTTTCCTGTCATTTCTTTAAATATTATACATTTTTAAAAGAACTCCCAAAAGCTTTAAGCATTGGCGTATCTGAAGGAGTGCTCCATACATGTTCTTCACAATTCACCGTAAAAACATAAAATATTTTAAATAAAATAAATGTGCTTGTTTCATATAGGTAAATGTGAGGCCTAAGAAATATTGGCAATACATATTAGGTAAAATTTATTGTAAATTATTTTGCAAGCACCATGCACTTTAATTAATCTCGCTAAATATATCTTCTGTATACATATGTAATTATTATTACTCCCAAAAATTATTATTCCCTCTCACTTAAACTGGAAGTCAAACTCAGTCACAAAACAAAGCAGATTCCCTTTCAGAAACATCTGTTTACAGCTACAGAACAGTGAAGAGCCATCAACATCTTGGAGGCGATCAATATTTATCACATGAAGGAATTTCACAGGCAATCACAGTAAACATACTGCTACAGTCAAATCAAAGGTGCCTCCATGTTCCCTTGCTGATGTTCTGTATAGCTATGTTTTCTTTTGAGACTTTATTAGTTTCTATTTCACTTTCTTGTCAAACTGTAATGACTAATACTGTTCCTTAGGCACAGTGGATTTGTGCAAATTTAAGTAACAAGTGAAATTAGTTTTGAAGGTCCTCCAGAGCAAGACTGAGACTATCCATATTGCATTGTGCTTAAGCCTGCAGTGCCCTGCAAGCCCTATATACAAATGTGGTATATATTACATCCCCTAGAGAGCTATCTGCCTCTGGAGGACAAAGGCCAGTCCGCCTGAGCTCACCAGGCACCTGGCCAGTGGGGTCCACTGTAGCCCGATGAGGACAAAAAGTCCCTGCCAGTTTTGCCTCCCTATCACAGGGAGTGCTTGAGCCAATGCAACGTTCCCTCCAGAATCCCCAGCAAAGATCGACAACTTTGCACAGCCAGGAAGTGAACTTGGGCTCCTCTGACAGTATGACACCCTGCACACCACGCGGCTGTGCTTTTATCAGACGCGTCACTTGGGACACCTCAGGGTCTTTCTTTTAAGATCATACAAAAAACACTTAGGAGTCAGACCAAACTATATTATTAAGATATTATTTTAGTCAAAAAGTCTTTCCAAGTGTTTTGTGTGAATAGTTATAATGTACATTACGAGACTAATGGAAACACATTTGATTGAAACGTTTGCTAAAGTGTATACATTTATTTTTAGAATTTCATTTAAAATCCTTCACCAGCTAATCACATGCCATAATTCTTGCTCAGTTTACTGGATGAAAAAAACCAAACAATAAATAAATAAATAAATAAATAAATAAAGCCATGTTATTATACAATATGGTAATACATGAATAAACTGCTATCTGGACCTGAATACAGAATAGAATTCCCAATAGTTACTAACAATGTGAAATCGTTTGAAAATAAAATATATATATACTTTTGTAAATTCTTAATAGTCAATGTAAACATGCAACTCTTTCCAACAACAAAAACATTTCTATGTATTCTTTAAAAAAAAAAAAAAAAAAAAAACTTACCAAGCAGATTCTGCACTGGATAGACAGCCTGCTCCCAGCAGGTCTCTTCCTCAGGCCCTGTTGAAAGGCTGTTCTCCTCATCAAGTTGTAAAACAAACCAGGCAACAATGGCGTCTAACACACCATGTTTGGTAATAGGCAAACAGATCCGAGATGGCTTCTGAGAGCACAGGCCTCCCAGCTCCTGCAAATACATAGAACACCACTTAGAATTAAAAAAAATATATATATATATATATATATATATATATATATTTTTTTTTTTTTAGTATTTTGCAGATAACTTAAAGCTGTTAAATGAAAGTGTAATTTGTTTAAACTAATATATATATATATATATATATATATATATTATATATATATATATATATATATATATATATATATATATATATATATATATATATATATATATATATATATATTAGTTTAAACAAATTACACTTTCATTTAACAGCTTTAAGTTATCTGCAAAATACTAAAAAAAAATAAATGCTTTCCACTGTATTACTCCTTTGTAGTTTTTGTGACTGGGGGATTAGCTGTTGTCAGAAATCAGGCAGCTCAACAGAAAGGGAAAAAGACATATTTTTTAATCAATGTTTTAGGCTACTACACTTCCCTATCAACCAGTATAACTGCACCAGTCAGTCTACATTCAAAACAATCTACAGCATGCAGAAATGTTGGATAATCACAAGGTTAAGGCTACATGCACCCTGTCCCAATAAGTCTCTCTTAAAATCAATTTCCATTGACAGGTACAGTTTTACGTACTGCCAGCCATGCAGGGAAGGTTTAAGACAAAAAGTCACATTATTTCACAGACAGTCAGAGGTCCTTGTTATGGCTCGTGCACACATGAACATATAAAGGCAAAGTCATGTGTTAGACTTGTCCATCACACAGGAATAAAAACACTACTTAGTCAAATGTGGTGGGCTGAAACAAATCGCATTCTTATTTAGGCCTCCTCATGTATTTACAGCAACAGACACAAAGTATGCATTATCATTTGTGTAGAGTGGTGCAGTGTACCTGTGGGCTGTTGAAATCAACAGTGAGAGCCTGGAAGTGCTCAGTCAGAGGGGTGTACCCCCCAGGAACCCGGCTCAGCCTTTCTGTGGTATAAGGTTCTGTAGAGTCATCCGAGTCTGTGGAGTAGATGGCAGGACTGTGGAGCTCTGGGGCTGCTGTCAAACACACCCCTCCCACTTCGACCACACCTAGCCTGCAGAGAGTCCGTGCAAAGAAGATAAGCAAATTCAACTGAATATAAATGTGCGATTCAAATTTTGTTCAATCTGCCTATAGTACAATATGTGAATTAATAAACCTCCATCCCCTTCCCCTACAGTCAGCACTTGGATATCCGTTACCCAGATACGCGTCACTAGCGTTTTACCACCCTTGTTTTAAGAATAAAATCAATCCCCATTATATATATATATATATATATATATATATATATATATATATATATATATATATATATATATATATATATATATGTGTGTGTGTGTGTGGGGGAGGCGTGTAACAACTTAATGCACTTACGCGTCACACGCGATTTTCGACTCCGTCACCAGTTTTCTGATACGAAGCCCATCTCTTCAATGTTACAGTTTATCTGAATATCCGTCACAGCCCGCGTTTAAAAAAATAAATAAAATCTATCTAATGCCAAATCATTCATTCTTATATTGTTCACTTACACAGTGCTTCTTCCAGTTTCACCTGACGAAAATGAAGCCAAAACAAAGCGAACCAGACAAGCGAGGGTAATGTAACAGTTAATCAGTAAACTTTTTTTTTTTGTTTATTTTTTTATCTTTTGGTTTTGCTAAATTGCACTGCTTTTTATGTTGTATGCAGTTCTGTGCATGGATAGTATTTAGAGTTCATTTTGCTGCTTCATTTTGGTCGTGAATGGGAAATTTTACATACTGCTACAATACATACTGGATTTAAAAGTATGTACTGTATTACAGTTAACATGCCATCTCTTTAGTTTTGGCATGGGATATTTTCAGAATCATATAATTCTAAATATAGTACAGTACCAACAAAACCAATACAGTACATCTAAATGGAAGCCTGCTTATTTTAAAACACATTATTTTCAGCTATGTATTTTTTTATATTGTATTTTTGTTTGTGTTCCCTGAAAAATGGACAAGGGTTGGAACAGGCCAAAATGAAATAGTCAGATATGCATCACACGTGTTTAAACGTCACTGAAGTCAAAACTTTATAGGTTCGGACATGTGAGTGCTGACTGTAGTTACAAATAAGTCTTAAATAAAATATATTCAACATAGCTTTTTAAATTTTAACTTAGAGGTCCAGAGTTTCTTTCAGTAAAGTCTTACCTGTGATGTCTGCGTATCTCTGGGCATTGCACTGCCATCCCAAACACAGTGGCACTTGCAGGAATGACACGACCCACTCCACTAGAGGGAACAGCTTGGCCTTCTGAAATCTGAGCGGGGAAAAAAAAAAGTCTGCCTTGCCGCCAACTTAAATTCCAGTCAGTCCAAAGAAGTAAGCATTTGCCATTTTAATTAGATTATTTTAAAAAGGCTTTCCTAAAGTATACCAGTACTACAGCAGAAACATATTCCTGTTGATATTAGCCTGCCTGATAAAGTAGTTTTACAGATATACTACCAATTGCAATTACTGTTTTCTACACTGGATGTCACTAATGGCTAAATGTTTAATGTACCAGAAAACCTGAAGAAAAATAAAAAATTTAAATGAAAAAAGAACTGATGAGAATTTAAGTACACTAAGCTTGTTCAGACAATCTATTCATTGTGTGTGTGTGTGTGTGTGTGTGTGTGTGTGTGTGTGTGTGTGTGTGTATATATATATATAAATAAATTGAAAAAAAAGTTTCTTAAAGATCAGCTTTATTGAAAATGTAATATTTTTTAAATAAATGAATAGTTTATGCCAGGGGTGATACTAAAATATTTATATATATATATTTTAATTAGAATGGATTTTCTATTTTTTGATAAGCCACTCTTTGACAGTCAATTTTAGAAACATGCATTCCTTGTGTAAATTCTCTTTCATGAAGCTACAACAACCAATGACTTTTGGCTGACAAAGCTGACCTCAAAAGAGCCATCCAGTTACTCTTTGCTGCAGTTCAATTCTGAGCACCTTATAAGGGAAGTCTTTTTGTGTTGCAGCTGAAGCATTAAATTGCACAAGTGTCTATTGCACTGAAAGCATTTTATTAGGCTTGCTCAGTAGTAACCACAGATATTTCAGGGTTCCTAAATGAGCTACCAGATAGATCAGTAGCAGCGTACTGCTTCAGTACCAGGCTAGGAGACAACAAACAAAAAAATGTACACATGGTGCTTACCTGGGGTGGTAAAAGCAAGTGTTTCCAAGCATGAATCAAAGTTTCCACAATGCCTTCACCAAACAGCCCTGCGTCTACTGTTTCTGTCACTACCAGTGAAACTCTGCCAAAATAAAGTTAAATACATCTCCTGTTATCTCATAAACCCACCAGCAATACATGTGATAAGGGATTATCAAAGCCAGAATTCTTTTTGTTTTTTGACAAGATTTTTTTTTGGCATATAGTTAGTTGCCGAGGGTTAACAGGGCTTACAGGCAAACTATGCCCAAATTCATGTGTTCCATACCAAATACCTTTAGAAAAAAAGCACACACACACACACACCCACAAAGAAAATTAACAATTACTGTAAAACTGACCCATATTTCAGTTATGTTTTTTAAAGTTATAAAAAGTGTTCACAGTATGGAACATTTACTTTTCTGTAGGAAGTGCCATATACTTTGCATTGACCACAAGACTGAAAGAATGGATGTTGTTTTTCTCGATCTAGTTTACCAAACCTCCAAATCCCTTATTTTCTTGTGACATTGAACTTCCTCCCAGCACCAGAATAAAGTAAAATAAATGATTACAAATTGGCTTTGACTAAAGAACCGCTACAAGCAGGGAAAGAACATGCTAAGTCTGGATCATACCGTCGCAGATGAATGTGATATGTCAGACATAGACAGCTTTGAAAACTGTACAGCTTCACTATTTGCTGTATGAAGGATGCAGACTTTTTGACTGCGCCGTTGTCATTCATACTTTAAATACATACTGCATTCGTGAAATTGGAATTTTTGTTAGGAGGTGCTGAGTTTGTACCTCTTATGTAAGAGGTTTAAAAAAATCAAAAGCGACGTTGTTGGTACATTGTCCTTTCAACCAACAGAGAATCCGAAAGGGAGAATTTTGAACATTAATTAGAGAGATGAAGGTAAGACACTTTTAGAATGACAGGTGAAAGTTTTGATGACCTGTTAAACAGATTGGGAACATTGCTTCAACACAAAAATACACAGCGATGCCAGCGACACCTGCAGAAAGACTTGCACTTACACTGCACATACTGTCAACTGGCAATTCCCAGCAAAGGCTTTACATTATCCCCAGTCCTTTTCTACTTTAATCAAATTATACACACCGATGCGGTTCTATTCTTTGGGCATCTCTACATTATTTAAGGTGAGGGTCTATATAAACGTGAATATTTACAAATGTATTCTATTCCTCAAAGTCTTGCTCCAAGATGGTTTCCAGCGTATGCAACAAATGTTGACTTTTTTCTATATCATCCGACCCCATGCGATTTCAATTCGCAGATGGATGAGAAAAGGCTATATCTCTTTCCAAAACAAGACGCATGTCACAAGAGTGTGGGTGACGTAATTCAAACCTGTTGCACAGGGTCAGAGACCCTTGACTCCAACAACAAATGATGTTGGAGTCTGAAATATAAAACAGCTTTAAGGCTCCTGGTAATTTATTAATTATACTTCCAAGTACCCCACAAAACCAGTTATACCACAAAACCAGTTCATTATATGTAACCTTGGTTGTGGCCAAAACGGAAGGCCAAAAAGGTGTCTAACAGTCCAAAGCACCTTTGACTATTTGTATAGTCCAATTTCTGTGTTCTTGTGCATATTTTAGCCTTTTAGTGGTGTTCCCCTTTCTTAACAGAAGTGTTCTTACTGCAACACATCCTTTAAGTCCTGATTTCAACAGTGACCTTTGTCTGTTAATTTAATGGTCAACAACACCTGTGCCTTCAGACAGTTCTGTTGTCAATTCAACTCTTGTCTTCTTTCTATTCCTTAATGATATTATCTTCAAGTATTGCTCATCCTTGTTAGACAGGTTTTTGGGTCTTCCAGTCCTGGGTTTGTCAATTACAGATGATCTTTCTCTGTACTTGTTGATTATGCTTTGGATACCACACCTTGCAAATCGAGTGATACTAGCTTTTTCACTCAATGTTTATCCTTCTTTATGCAAGTCAAGGTTGTTATAATGCATCAGGATAGAAAAATGCAACATGTCTAAGACTTTCTGCACAACAGTGTGTGTGTGTATGTGTGTAATTATATGTACATACATATATATATATATCAAAAGTTTGAGTACACCTGCTTGAAACCAGGTTTTTCATGACTATCTATGCTTTTAACTGTATATACTTGTCTATAAACACTTAATATTTCATTATATGATACGTGTACTTATATAAGCTGATAATCATATGTGAATTGCATTCAAAATTTTAATTTTTAAATGAAAATGTAAATCTTGTCAATTTCAATGAAATGGTCACCTAAAGCAAAGGGATTTCAGTCTGAAGCACAAATCATTTAAAAGTCTGAAATGTGAATAAGATGGTGTTAGAACAATGGCCTAAGTATAAAAGTGTCTTTGTTAGATGTTCTCCGAGTTAACTAGCATGTTACCTAATTTACCTTTTGTCACCAATTATTGTTAACAGATGAGGGTCCATGATTACTATAAATATAGGTAGCGTAGGCACAAGTTTGTCATTCCTGAATGTAAGGGAGCGGAAAATGACAAAATACGCTCAGTTAAGCAAAGAAAAAAGACAGTCTGTAATTACTTTAAGAAATGAAGGTCAATCTTTAAGACAAATTGCAAGAACTCTGCAAGTGTCTGTAACTGCTGTGGCCAAGACCATCAAACTATTTGAAGAAACTGGCACTCATGAGGACCGAACAAGGTCAGGAAGGCCAAGGGTGACCTCAGAATCAAAGAACAAGTTTATTCGAGTCACAAGTCTGTGAAACCGGCGATTAACTGCCCCTGAAATACAAGCTCAGCTAAATGTTACTAGAAGTACAGATGTTTCAACATCAGCTGTTCAGAAGAGATTGCATGAAGCTGGCCTAACTTGAAGAATTGCTGCAAAGAAACCATTGTTAAGAGTGCAGAACAAGAGGAAAAGACTTGCCTGGGCCAAAAAACACAGAAACTGGACGTTTGAGGAGTGGAAGTCGGTCTTATGGACCGATGAGTCAAAATTTGAAATATTTAGGTCCAACCGCCGAGTATTTGTAAGACACAGAGAGGGTGAGCGCATGAGTTCTGCATGTGTGGTTCCCACTGTCAAGCATGGAGGAATCATGGTCTGGGGTTGCTTTGCTGGTGACAAAGTTGGTGATCTTAACAAGTCCATGGCAAGCTCAACCAGCATAGCTATCATAGCATACCTCAGAGGCATGCCATTCCATCAGGATTACGGCTAGTTGGGCAGTCCTTCATTCCTCAGCAAGATAATGACCCAAAACACACCTCAAAGTTGTGCAAGAACTATCTGGTGAAGAAGGAAAGTGAAGGACAACTCAATCTAATGACCTGGCCTGCCCAGTCTCCAGACCTCATTCCCACAGAACTTGTATGGGACAAACTGGACAGAAGAGTCAAAGCAAAGCTACCCACAAGTGCTCTACTTCTCTGGGAATTGCTGCGGAAGAGCTGGGAAGACATGTTGAGTGATTTCCTGCTGAAACTTGTTAACAGAATGCCTCGTGTTTGTGAGGCTGTTATTATGGCAAAGGGTTGCTATTTTGAGGAATCCAAGATTTAGTGGCAATTTTCAATTTTCTTGAAAATTGCTTTGATACTCCTTATGTTTTGTTTTGTATATTGTAACGTGTTTTCATTTTCAACTATTTACAGAAACGTATACGACATAAAACATTGTCAATTATGAAAAAAACTAGTTTCTAGCAAGTGTACTCAAACTTTTGACTGGTACTTTGTTATATATATATATATATATATATATATATATATATATATATATATATATATATATATATATATATATATATATCTATATATATATATATCTATATATATATCTTATATATATAATATCTTATATACTCTAGATATATAGGATGGACAACCCCTATAGAAATCCCTAAAGGTACAGGATATCTTGTAGGGCTTGATCTCTCCTTCCATAGCATTGGCTGATACCACCTCACAGGCAAGTTCATACATGGTGTTGGATAGCTCACAGGCACACACTTCAGAAGCACCTGCTTTTTTAGCAAACATACTGAGAGAACACAAACATATATGAACGTATATGAACATGTCCTTATAAACAAAGTATTTCCCCATGGTTATACTATGCCTTTACCATAGTTTATACTTCATAATGCTTAGCTGTGCTTTCACTATGCTTTGCTTTTACTATGGGACACTTTTATATTGGTGTACTGCACACTAAACAGTATACAGTTCAGATAACAAGTCTGAGAACAAGTGATGCTTACTTGTTCAAATTTTCTTTTAACACAGTTGGGCAGACTGCGACATGCATTGGAATATGTGTAATTCAACACCCTAAAGGTTAATGGGCTGGTAAAGGTTTGAGAGTTTGCAAATTATTTACAATGTTGTTGGTTTTGCATCTTTACAAATAACATAAGCTTTGAGGTAAATTATCCCTATACAACTTACCTTAGAATGCCAGTGCCTGTCCCTATATCCAGCACGGTGTTGTACCCAGACTGCACTGCTTTTTGGATGGCCCGCTGGTATTTTGCGTTCCTCTTGTGGTCATTCAGCATCAGGAAATGCCAGCGCTCCACCAACCAGTTAGCCACTCTGTGGAAATTCTCCTTGGCATCAACAAAATCTGGTTTTAGCTTCAGAGCTTTGTGGAAATAGCCAGCTGCTTCATCTCGAAACCCCAATCTATGGAAAAAGCAAACCAAAAACAAAATTAACTTACATGTTTTTAAAAATTGGACTAATCCAATTTGGTTAAAGTGGTTCTGCAGTACTCGATTGAAAAAGCAGCTGCATATGTCAAATGCTAATACTGTGAAGATTAGCAGCGCATCGGTTATTACAGTAAACACCGAACTATGAGTTTATCATCATTGGGTTGTGTTTTTTTAACCCACTTGTGACTCTTCAGCTAAATGAACAAGATGAAGAAATTAAAAAAAAAGTCCAGTCCTTTGAATGCTCATTACAAAGCCTGTCCACATTGCACATGAAAACCCTTCCTGTACAGCATTCGGAAATTATGATGACAAACCTGAAAAGGTGTTCTCCCATACTGTTGACAATGACTTCATCATTAGGAAACAGCTCAAGCGCCTGCTCATAGCAATCAAATATATCCTGGATACGGCTGAGGACATCCAGCTCTTCTGCCCATTTGAAAAGAGTAAATCTGAACGATTCCTATAGAACAAGAAAAATAATATAAAATCTTACCCAAGTCAAATGTTTACAAATGTTGTGGTTTAACCATTGTTAAAGATATGCATGTCAAATATAGATGTTGGCCTTAAATTCAGTGGTATTTGTAAATTATGAAGACAATTCCAAAAATTCAAAACAATCACAATCCCTAAGTTTCACATACAGGCATGTTATTTACTGTACCATTAACATAAAGTAATGACAATAAATAACCAGTTAGCAAATGGGGCCCTGTTAGGATATAATTGTAAACTGCACTTTTTAAATTTTGAAACAACACACAGTCTAGGGTTCTCACTTGCACTACTGCTATTTTCACTTGCACTCAACATCACAATATATAAAACTGACATCAAAACTTTCATATCTCATAGTAAAATGAGACATGATTGTGTGACACTGCAGTTTAAATGGCATTAGTATATATATATATATATATATATATATATATATATATATATATATATACACACACACACACACACACACACACACACACACACATATATATATATATATATATTAACAAAATATCAGTTAGTATGTCCAGATTGAAGGTTAAATTAAAACAGTTATATAAAAAACAAGCTTTGCTTAGGCAAACAGAAAAGATACTCAAACATCTGAGTGACTGCTGCAGTGTTTTTTCCCAGATTTGAAATCTTCCAGGAGTGCTGGGAATTGGTAATGAGACTCAAGACAGCCAATCAAGCACCTGGCTTCTTCAAATATACTTTTTCTCATGTGCATTACTGAATCTCACTCACTCTGGCAAAATCCTTCAGAGCAGGGGCCAGATTAAGCACCAGGAGATAGTGTGCAAAGGCTGTTCCATAGTCCTGATTAACCAGACACTGCTGTGCACTTTCTAGAGACCTGGAGACCAGCTCATTCCTGGCAGCATCTCCTCCCACCACTCTACGATTCCGTCTCACACGATTGGGTCTGGGTCTGGTGCTGGGGTTGGGCATTCCTTTAAAACAACATGGAAGTTCATATGATCAGGCAGAAGCTAGGATCACTTATAGTAATATTTTAAAAACATAACCTGGTTATGGAGGGCCGCTGTCCCTCCTGGTTTTTGTTCCAACTGTACCCTACATTACTTAATTGGACCAATGAATTGCTTATTAGAAGCTTAACTGGTCCAATTAATCAATTTAATGTACATTTAGAACACAAACCAGGAGGCACAGCAGCCCTCCAGAACCAGGGTTAAGCAGCCCTGCTCTGGTGTCTACAGTATTTACCCTTTAGTTGGTCAACTTCCCAACTTTAAAAATAATGTGCTCAATACACATATACTTTAAATCATTACACGATTCCACCAACTTTTACATTTCCTTACTAGAGCACTACTTATTCAGTGTAGCTATTTAACTGTACAGTTGATAATGCATTTGACAATAAATATCTCAAACCTATTTACTCCAAACTGTCAGTGGCACATTTGTATTGTAAAGTTTAGGGGATTTAAATAGTAACTTGTTTCTTATTCGTTTTAGAATTTCAAATTATGTTTTGTTTTGTTTTTTTGTTTGTTTTTTCCTAATAAAGCATATGCTAAAAAGAGTTTAGTAGACATGACTATGGTATAGATCAGGGCTTCTCAAACTCGGTCCTGAGGACCCCCTGTAGCTGCTGGTTTTCATTCCAACCGAGCTTTCAATTACTTAACTAGACCCTTAATTGAACTGATCATTTTCTTAGTAAGACATTTTTATTTCTTGTCAGCTACAGAACAGTTGCATATTTAAAGGTAGCTATAACATTTGAAAAGCAACTTGCACTGCAATAAGTTGAAAACAAGTAAAAATGTCTAATTAAGCAAATTATCAGTTCAATTAAGGGTCTAGTTAAGTAATTGAGAGCTCGGTTGGAATGCAAACCAGCAGCCACAGGGGGTCCTCAGGACGGAATCTGAGTCCTGGTATAAACATAGAACATATTTTACTACTGCGATATACAACTGCAGGGGCTTTTAGAAAATGTGAGGGGGAATCACCGTAATTCCACCTTTCATTTTCTATACAAAAACATACAGCAGTGTATCTATGAATATTGTATGCACAACTACGGAGAATAGTTTACACAAAATGCAGTGGGCAAAAATATCACAATAAAAAAAGATCAAACTCCAAAAACTCACTGGAGTGTTAGCACACACAGTAACTCTGTCAGGTGTGAAGAATCCGGAGACGTAGTTTAACCCTCCTCTTCTCCAAACTCAATTAAAATAAATTTCAATTCAAGGCTATTCAAATTCCACTGTACCACATTCCTCGTTACAAAAGTTCCGATAAAAAATACGTATTTATTCACATACTTTCTGTGTTACGCTTCATCACGAAGTTCGAAGGAGCACAAAGTTTGCTGCAACAACAGTTCCGGTTTATCAACTGTTCCTACTTGTAAACTGTGTAAAATGTAGAAACTGGATTATGCAATACAACGTATGGTGTATTTTATTTTATTTTATTTTATTTTTGATCGCCTTTAAAGGTATCAAGACAGTAAGTTTCAGTCATTTTTTTCAAGTTTATTCCAAGAACACGGAGTGAGGAAATTGAATGACTTTTTTTTTCCAAATTCCGCAAGAAAGGAAGTGAGAAATTTAAAACAGTCCAGATGTAAATCCTACTAGAAGTAATTCAAATTAAGATAATTTTTTTTTTTTTTTTTTTTGGAGGGGGTGGGGGGGGGGGGGGTGTTTTAAGGTCTTCGCATATAAAGACAGACCAGTGAACAGAATAACCCAGGTTGGTTATAAACTTAATGCAGAATGATCCAGTTTTCTTAAGGCGGTGGTAAATAATGTCACCAGTCAATTAGAGGTAAATGTGTATTCAAGATCAGTTGTATTTTTTTTCTGAAAACAGAATCTATTATATCGAGATATGTTTAGTAAAATTTAAATTTCTATCTAACATACTCTGGCAATTTATGGGGTATCTCCCGTGGGATTTAAAAACAAAAACAAAAAAAATCAGTATCTCCATGGGAATTCCATGGGATTCCCTTGGGTTATTCCCTGTGACTTTGTTTGGTTTACTGTATGCTTTATAAAGAAACTGTTTATTAGGAGACATGTTGTTTACAGATTATCAGTAATTAATTATTTTTTTTAATATAAAAATAATGAGGTTCGCTGTTGTTAGCCTATATGTGAAATAGCATTAACAGTTTATTTGTCATCCGCCTTGCCCAGGCAATAAACTCAACCTTAATCAAATGGGCAGCGAATTAATTGATTGGCAGCGAATTTAACCAGTAAGGAAGATAAGAACAAACCTCATGTCCATGCCTTAGGCATGAGAACAGAACCACGCCTATTATGGGAGAGGACTTGAATGCTCCGTCTCTTTCCTCATGCAAGCTAAATCATATCAGATAAATAACGTTGTAGCTGGATATGTTGGCTGTGTGGTTTTATAACTTATAAAAAAGTAACTGAAGATGATTTGTAAAACTGCCTTTAACACTGTGGGGGCGCGTTGATTTTAACAGTTACATGTTACACAGCTTGCCCAAGGTATTTTTATTAATTTTTTTTTGTCGTGGTTTTGCAACTAGTATTACTTTTAGTTTACCGTGACATTGGAGCTGTTTTGATCTCTGCAATCTCCATATCGCCTTCCTCACTGCGTTGGGATTCTGTTGTCCGCAGCAATGGGTCTTCTCCCATTGGAGTTCAGTGATTGTTACCTGGACAGCCCTGCCTTCAGGGACAGAATGAAGGCTCATGAAGCGGAGCTGGAAAAGACCAACAGGTTTATTAAAGAACTTAATAAGGATGGGAAAAACCTCATCACAGCAACCAAAAGTAAGTGTCATTTGTTGTCGATATTTTATTTCAATATGAATAACTTATTTATCGAGCTCCCTTATCTATTGACAGTCGTTTACATACAGTATGAGTACTGTCATTTGTTTCGACGTTATTTTATATATATATAATATACATGTGTGTGTGTGTGTGTGTGTGTGTGTGTGTGTGTGTGTATATGTGTGTGCGCGTGTACACGTGTGTATACCAATCATCAAAATAAACTTATCACTATTATAACATTTATTTTCGAAAAAAAAGGTATGTAAATGATGGACACTGACGAAATGTTTTTGGTATCTTTTTAATCAGTCAGTCATTCGTCCTTGACACGCCTGAGTGAGTATGACTGAAGCATATGCACTCTAATTAGTGAGACAGTTGATTGTACACTGGATG
Organism: Polyodon spathula; assembly: GCF_017654505.1. Classification (NCBI taxonomy): domain Eukaryota; kingdom Metazoa; phylum Chordata; class Actinopteri; order Acipenseriformes; family Polyodontidae; genus Polyodon; species Polyodon spathula. The sequence continues at coordinate 43,567,559 of NC_054535.1, read as the reverse complement.
TGGAGTGATTTCAGCAGTTGAATTGCAAACTTGAATAAAAGCAATAAAGAAAATCGCAAAAAACAAACAAACAAAAAAAACAACAACAACAAAAACAATATGCCACGTTTGTCAAGAGAGTCGGCATGCTGGAGGCTAGACTAGTTCAGTGTACTGTGGCTCGCCGTCTTGGGTGCTCACAGCCAGCAATTTCAAACCTGGCGAGACGGTATAACCAAGCACATTCTGTCAATGACAGGCCACAAACTTCGATGACCAAGAGTCACAACACCTGCCCAAGATCGTTTTGCAGCATCATCGTGACGTCAATTGTTAATCAGCAGAATAAAAAAAGTTACTGCACCTGCTCTAAAACAGTTTGTCATTTTTCGATCACATGTAGTGAATTTTATCCAAATATAAGTGATACGTTTCTTTTGATGCATAAGTATTCAACCCCTGTGCTGTGGAAGCTAGCAGTTTGCACCAATGAAAGAAATTGGCCAAACGAGGACACAATTACCTTACCATTGGCCTCCACCTGTGAACCATTAAAGTTGCTGTCACATTTTCTGGATAAAAACCCATTGTTGAAGGATCATTGGTAAGGCTATGAATCTGAAGGAAAATGAAGACCAAAGAGCATTCTACAGAAGTTTGAGATAAAGTAATACAAATGCATAGATTAGGGAAAGGGTACAAAATAATATCCAAGTGTTTGGATATCCCAGTGAGCACAGTTGGATCAATAATCAGGAAGTGGAAGCTGAATCACACCACCCAGGCACTGCCAAGAAAAGGCCGTCCCTCAAAACTCAGCACTCAAACAAGAAGGAGACTTGTGAGAGAAGCCACAGAGAGGCCAACAATCACTTTGAAGGAGTTACGGAGTTCAGTGGCTGGGAGTGGAGTAATGGTGCACCAGTCAACCATATCAAGAGCGCTGCATAACACTGGCCTGTATGGGAGGGTGGCAGGAAAGAAGTCGTTACTCAAAAAGTACCATCTGAAAGCACGTATGGAGTTTGGCAGAAAGCATAAGAGTGACCCAGCTGTGATGTGGGAAAAGGTTTTGTGGTCAGATGAGACCAAGATAGCGCTTTGAGTTTTGGCCAAAAAGCTCTATGTGTGGCGCAAACCTAACACTGCCCATGCCTCAAGACACACCATCCCTACAGTGAAGTATGGTAGTGGCAGCATCATGCTGTGGGGATGCTTCTCATCAGCAGGGACTGGACATCTTGTTACAATTGAAGGGAGAATGGATGGAGCAAAATACAGGAAAATACTGCAAGAGAATCTGCTTCAGTCCGCTAAAAAACTGAAGCTTGGGAGGAAATTCACCTTTCAGCAGGACAATGATCCCAAGCACAAGGCCAAAGCAACATTGGAGTGGCTCAAGAACAAAAAGGTGAATGTCCTACAGTGGCCCAGTCAAAGTCCTGATCTCAATCCCATTGAGAATCTGTGGCACTGTTTGAAATTTGCAGTCCACAAGCGTCGTCCAACCAACCTGAACAACCTGGAGCAAATCTGCCAAGAAGAATGGGCCAAAATCACTCCGACACTGTGTGAAAAGCTGGTACATACTTACCCCAAAAGACTTAAAGCTGTTATTGCAGTGAAAGGTGGCTCTACCAAATATTAATGTGTGGGGGTTGAATACTTATGCAAGCAAGATATTTCAGTTTTTTATTTTTCTTAAAAATATTTCCCAACATAAAACCAATGTCACCTTACAATAATTGAGTTTGAGTTTAACTGTTTTAAAATAAAATATCGAACAGAACGAAATTTCAATGTACCATTTGTAATTCAGTAATATGAGAGAATTGGTCAGGGGTCTGAATACTAAGGCACTGTGTATCTGTGTGTGTGTGTGTGTGTGTGTGTATATATATATATATATATATATATATATATATATATATATAATATATATATATATATATATATATATATTATATATATATATATATATATATATATATATATAGATATATATATATATATATATATATATATATATATAAATTATATATTAGATTAATATATAATGACAACTACTTGATACACTATGTACCCGTGGGCAGTCCATCATGTTTTTACAAAAATAATTATACAAAAATAACAAAAATATCTTTATGTACTGTGATATTTTGCAACAATTGTAAGACATCCTGGATAAGGGCATCTGCTAAGAAACACACAGTAATAATAGTAATCTGGTTGGGTGACATACAGTAATTATCCTACTACATACCTGCAAGTGTAAGCAAGTAGTTGGGACCAACCCTACATTTCAGCGAATGTGATCATTTGTTAAATGGACGTTAGTACCATAGAAATAGTTATTATTGATACTGGGATCACTATAGATTTAAATGGAATATTAGTGGAAACAAATTATTGGGAATCGATTAAGCCGAAAAAGGCATAACTGTTGGGAAGTGTTTTGACGTTGAGTGCAAGTGGTGTGTATGTAAGAAAAACTTCTAATAACAGCATCTCCTGCAAGTGCATACGATTTAACAAACCACAAGATGCAACTAGAGTGTTGCTAACAGCAGCTTTCGTTTGCCTTGCTGAATCATTATTTTATATATAGTTTACAGCATTTCCTGCTGTAAAGAATGTTAAATAAGCCTCCATATCATATGTAGAAATTCACTGAACTTTAAACCTAAAACTATCTAAATTCAACAACAAACCTTCCAACTTTAAGCAGAGAAACACTTTAGTTGCGGTGTTTATCATTAAAGTATGTATTTAGTACAGTGCAGTGAAATTAGTACATATTTTAACCAAAACTTCACTTTAGTGAGCAAAAGTTGACAGACAAAAAGATCTTGAGCATGCATAAATGGTATACAACAGTGAAGCAGCTAGTACTAAGTTAGTGGTGGAGTGTTTATTATATCATCATAGAAAGGAAGGTACTGTACATGCATTTTCTGAAACCTAAGCTATTGTGCTTTCAACAAAATGGAGCATGACTTGAAGTGCAAAGTAGTGTTTACATTGCAAACAGACAATGCTATCTGTGTTAACTTTGCCCTCTGAAGTTTCTGCCATGAAGCATTTAGGCCAGCTGTAGTAAGATTTTTCACCTGATTCAAAGGTTACTCCACTTATTTTAAAAAAAAAAAAAAAAAAAAAGTTTTTAAGTGCTTTTATTTCAGTATGTGTAAGGTTTTTCATATTGGGTTTTCAAACTTTATCATAGGTCTGAGAGAGGAAGTAGAAAGTGACACTATAATGCTTTGGTGGCGTCTAACTTGTGTTTTCATGGCTGAGATTTTTAAAATAGGAGGTAATTGATTTTAATACAAACACCAGCCTTTAAAGTAAGTGTAGCTAACAAAATAGTTACATAAATCTTACTCATTTTGCACTTCCATTAGCTATATACTGTAGGTTTCAAACATGCAGTTTAAGGAAACAAGGGTTATAGCAGACAGGAATTTTCATTTTAAAACATCTGGAACTACAATAGGTGAAAGACAGTTCAGTTTGCCCTACAGGATGTCTCTTATTTCTTCACTTCCTTGTTCTTTTCACCTCCACACAGTCAAACATGTTACTGGCTGAAAGCTGGGTATCTGTGGCTGTTTTTCAATTGATAATGTGTTTACATGTTTGCTTCACTTGTTTTTTTTATATCAAATAAAAATAAATGCTATGGTTTTGTAATTTAGAAAAAAAAAAAGTCCTGTTATTTCAAGACTGTAACAAGCACCCAAGTTGTTAGAGTTCTGTAACATTTATTTCATGAGTGATTCATCTTGCACAGTGTACCTACACATTTGGTAAGGCCTACAGTGTGCTAAAACAGTGAACTGTCAAAGGTTGATGATCCTCACTACAGGGATGGAAGACTCCCATTGCATAGCAGTTTGATCCATTCCAGGTTTTACTTTGTGTGGTTAATAAGAAACACCTGAGCTTGTTACCTTTACACTCAGGTTACTCAAGCTCATAGTAAAACCTGGAATGGATGAAACTGCTTTTTAATAGGATTCTTTTTCCACCCCTGGACTGAGACATGTATGGAGATTGATAAGAACATAAATCAAGGTGTTAAGACCTATTAGAAGGTAAAAAGCTATATGAGGAACTGAGTGTTCCCATGTGGGGTTGTGAACTTGACATTAGTTTATGTCCTGAAAGCTTCAGTCCTCACATTCAAGCATTTTTCAGATCTGTATGCGCCATAAAATGAGTGAATCTTTTAAATGTTGCTTGTTTGTCAGTGTTTGAGGATGAATTTCTTCAGAAGAAACCAAAACTTGTGTCTGTAGCATGAAACATCAGCACTGTGGGAGTGAGCAAAACATTGGAGAAATGGTTTTAACTTGTAATGTGTGTAGGCACCGTGACCAATAAGAATATGAGGCACCAATTTGGCCCTACAGAGAGAATAACTTATTCTTCCTTGTTTTGAAGAACTTTGTTACTGTATCAGTCTAAGCAGTCACCAAGAACACCAACCAGTGTGCTGAGTTTTATGCAGACCTCTGCTGCACACCTTTGTAATTTTATACATTATGGTAGGTCTGTACAGGAGGTGGTTTTAAAGGGGCTATCGTACAACAATATAGAAATATATGCTGGACTGGAAGATATTGAATGGGAGGGGCGTAACTAAAGCTATAAATAGCTGGGACTCTTGGAGGTAATTTAACACCCAACATGGATCTTTTTAATGAAGGCATCTCCTGTGAGAGCCCAGCTGAGAGCTCTTTTACAGGTCTTTGAATGTATGTGCAGTAAGAGTTACTAAGTTTAGAGTGGAGTGCTCAGACTTGTCCTGGCAGTTCCTATACTGTGTCTTGCACCCTGCTGGAACTCGAGTTGAAATGATCATTTGCTCAAGTGTTATGGGTTCTATACTTGTCAGAACATGTTCAGTGCACTGTGGTTTAAAAGCTTCCATTACTTTATGAATAATACGTTCCTGTACTGTTGGTCTAGGCTAGAGTTATCAAGTATTTATTTTCCTACTGTTGCTTGTAATTTAACTGAACTATTGTACTTTATTTCAGAGCTATCTGTGTAGTGTAATAAAATGTAGGACATATGATTATTCTTTTTGAAGCTGTGATTCTAATTGCAGAACAAAAAATTCCAGGAGTTTGATGTCACTCGCGCACTAATCTGTGTTTGGCCCCTATTGACTCTCAAACTTACGGTAGCCACCGAACACTTCTAAATAAAGAAAACAGACGAAACGCTGATTTTAAAATATTGAATCTGTTTATGTCGATGCGGTTGTGGTTTAAACCTTTAGAAAGCTGTATCATTGACGTTCTGAGGGATGAGTTCTACGCTCTCAGCGACATAAGTGTAGCTAATGTTACAGTAATAGGGTCCAATTGGGACTTTCTGTTTAGAGTTCTGTTCACTCCTAAGGGATTCTCTCACGCCAACATGTGTGGCAGTAGAGACATCACTAAACTAATTGAATGTAGTGTGTTCCAGTGGATTACACTGCATGTGGAAACTGCACAAAAAATATTGTAATTCCCATCCACCATGACCAATACAGCTAGGTAATGTAAAGAAATGATATGGTATGATGTTGTGAAATGCAAAACAAAGCGACTTTCGTAATGTCCGGAATTTAAAACTCCCAGTGGGCTGTATTCACTCAAAGACTAGTTTATCAGATGCTGCTGTTCAATACAATTGGTATTGGGTTACCTTGATTATTAGGCAAGTCCAAATCAGATGATATACTTGCTATAATTTCTTGAAAAGTTGCCTTGTACATACTGTTGATACTGTATACAGTGTAGCTAATAATATATAATCTAAGTGGAAACCACGGTTTGTTTTGCAAAAGTTTATAAAACAGTATAATAATGTTTGATGCCCCTTTGTGATTTTGTTTTGTATTGAAAAACAATATAAAGAAAACACTAGCCACTGCTTTATGCCAATAGGAAAATCCTCTTTGGAGTTTAAACCAGCCCTTGCGCTATTGCATAATAATTGATGGAATTCCTAAACCATGACATCATTTACACAACTAGAATTGTGCACAGAACAAGTACAGTAATGCTGACTTTCAAGCAGGAGTTTATCTCCCCCCCCCCCCAATTGAAACAAAGTATTGATGCTTGGTATATTGTATGGGCTTACTGTTTGCATGTGAACTTGAGCCCAGTATAACAGGGAGGAGAAAGTACATACAGCAAACAAACATGTACTGTATTAGACCTTTGTATGCCTGGGTGGAGGAGGACATAATAATCTCCTAACCTATGTTTGTTTATTTTTTTCTTACATAGCATGGCTAGAGAAGGTTTTCTTTGTTCAAAAATATCAGTGTAATATAGTAATTGTGAAACTATTAGCCAGAATCTCAACTGTGTGCCTGTAACCGTGGAGTCGTGTGTGCATATTCGCTGCTTGATAGACAGGAGATAGAGACCAAGGTTGAGATAGGCACGCAGGTTTTATTTTGAAAACAAACAAATACAAACTTGCGTGACACTACCATCGATTATTATTATTCAGTTATTACACGATTGTCTTCTGGGTATACCTCACCTAGTTTAAACATTTTACAGCAAAAAGGCACATTTACATGGCACTTGCTGGTATAGTGTTTTTGAAATTCTTTCCCTCTCTCCACCTCACATAGCCAGATCTAATGACACCAGAAGTGATGTTTATAGGCACTGTTTTTATCAGTTACTGTGAAACGTTTATAAAAGTTGTTAATATTATCCTGCAGCTGATGCAGCATCATTTTAAGATTTAAAAAAAAAAAAAAAAAAAAAAAAAAAAAAAAAATTGACCTATTCTCATTTATTTTATGTACAGTGGCTCTCAAAAGTATTCACCCCCCTTGGACTTTTCCACATTTTATTGTTACAACATGGAATCAAAATGGATTTAATTAGGAGTTTTTGCTACTGATCAACACAAAAAAAGTCCATAATGTCAAAGTGAAAAATAAAATCTACAAATTGTTCTAAATTAATTACAAATACAAAACAGAAAATAATTGATTGCATAAGAATTCACCCCCTTGAGTCAATATTTGGTAGAGGAACCTTTGGCAGCAATTACAGCCATGAGTCTATTTATATAAGTCTCTACCAGCTTTGCACATCTGGACAACTGAAATTTTTCCCATTCTTCTTTGCAAAATTGCTCAAGCTCGGTAAAGTTGGATGGGGACCTTTGGTGAACAGCAATTTTCAGCTCTTTCCACATATTCTCAATTGGATTGAGGCCACTCCAGGACATTGACCTTTTTGTTTTTAAGCCACTCCAGTGTGGATTTGGCTGTATGTTTGGGGTCATTGTCCTGCTGGAAGATGAATCTTCTCCCAAGTCCCAGGTCTTTTGCAGACTTCAGCAGGTTTTCCTCCATTCAACTAATTATGTGACTTCTAAAGACAATTGGTTGCACCAGAGCTTATTTAGGTGTGTCGTAGGGGGTGAATACTTATGCAGTGAGTTACTTTCTGTTTTATATTTGTAATTAATTTAGAACAATTTGTAGATTTTATTTTTCACTTTGACATTATGGACTTTTTTTGTGTTGATCCGTGGCAAAAGCTCCTAATTAAATCCATTTTGAGTCGATGTTGTAACACAATAAAATGTGGAAAAGTCCAAGGGGGGTGAATACTTTTGAGAGCCACTGTGTGTGTGTGTGTGTGTGTGTGTGTGTGTGTGTGTGTGTGTGTGTGTGTGTGTGTGTGTGTCTAATATATATATATATATATATATATATATATATATATATATATATATATATATATATATATATATATATATATATATATATATATAGTGAGATAGCAGGGAGGGGGTTAAAATCCTTCCCTGCTAAAAACCTTGTGAGAATGCACATTTGGGTGTTATGGGGTTTAATTGGGTAATTGTTTTATTGTTTAGTAATCCCCTGCACCTGGTGGTAATTGTAAATTAGAGCCAGGTGCAGGGTATTTAAGAGAGGCAGCCAGTCTGTTCCAGGCTGCTGCTGAGAGAAGAGCCCGACTGTGTGAGTGAGCAGTCGTATTGAGGTATTGTGTAAGGGTGTTTTTGAATGTTTGTGGCAGGTAAACGGTTTAGCCGTCCTGCGTGATAGTTAGGTTCCTGTTTATGTTTAGTGAGTGCTCCAAATAGGAGCTAGGTGTTTGTTTTGTGTTTATTTCATTTGGTGTTTATTAAAAGTGCGCGTGAGCGCTGTTTCAGTAGAATCCTGTGTGTTGGGTCGTGATTCAGAAGGGAGAAGAACCCGTGAGAGCCTGTGTGGCAAGTAAAAAGGTGACTATATATATATATATATATATATATATATATATATATATATATATATATATATATATATATATATATATATATATATATATATGTATATGTAGTGATATGTATTACAGTGTGTGTAACTCGTCCCACAGTACCAGGATGTCTTCCCCTACAAAGGGGGATGTTACCCCATACAATAAAATGTCCGAGACAGGCTCTGTCCATCCCCCCCCCCCCCCCCCCCCCCCCCCCCCCCCCCCCCCCCCCAAAAAAAAAAAAAAAAGCGATGTCGGGGTATCTACATAAAACTTGAAAATAGCTCAAAATAAGCACCGAAAAATGAAATTATTAAAAACAGAAGTACTGTATTAAAAATAAGTAAATAAATCAATTCTAGACTGTAAGACTACTTTACAACTAATTGTATCAATGATTTAACTTCTCAGGCTCTTCTCAGGAATGTTTTATTTTCCTGGTGAAGCATGCATGTCTGTGTAGGCAGGGCATTTTCCATGGTAAGAATTCTTATTTTTAATCTCTAGCCCCTAAAACATGTCAAAATCAGACATCTGGTTCGGGAAGCAGTGCAAAATTACCTCAGTTTCGTGTTTGCGCTAAAGGGTCAATTGTAGCCAGCTGGCAGTGCAAGCAAAAGATGTCATCAATACAGGGGATTGTTTTGTTTCTATAGTTCTTTTGGCTTCTAATAGATCCTAATATATGATTTATATATTTTATACCAACCAAAAACAACATATCTACATACATTGATTAACAATTTTCTCCCCCCTCCCCATCCCTCCCCGGACCCCATGAGAAAAATCTGACACACAAAATAGGTAATGGTAGGTAACGAACCCCAACAATACCCACCTTTCCTTCCCAGTGACAATTAGGTCAAAAGTTTGCCTATCTCAGCCCCCCCCCCCCACAGTCTCTAAGGTGGAATTCTTTGCCATGTTTACTGGCGGTAGATAGCTACAACATAACAATGTCATTAAAATATGACAACCAGTGCTGTATAGGTAGTCTATGGGGTGGGAGCCAGCGCTGTACTATCAGTTCCTTTGCCGCTGTCAGTCCAGCAGGGCAACTTATGAGTATTCTAAACACAAACAAAAAAGCTGAAACCAGCACCAAAACAAATCACCTTTGGAAACACAGGCATGTACGATTCAGTGGTACTGAATTGTGCTGACCAGTGAAGGTGTTCTCTGGTGGTTTATAATTCTACAATATTTTTTGATCAAGTCAGGCACATCTGTCCACTTTCTGAGCAAGATGCCAAATTCATCAGTTTCACTACCCACAAGTTAAATTTAATTTCATGCTACTTCCATTTTATCCCATGAAAATACTTCTGTGTGACCACCACTGTGTTTGTAAGTGCTTCGTGAGCATTGTCATGTTCTCTGTGATCCTCAGTTATACTGGAGCTGTAAAAATCCTTAGTGGAACACTAAAGACATTTAAAAGAAAAAAAAAAAAAAAAAAAAAAAAGAGAAAGCAACAAATATTATTGTTTCCTAGTACTGTATTCCCAAATATATTATGATTGGGTTCTTAAGTTCTGGAAGAGTCCTTGATGATTTTTTGTGCTGTTTATTTATTGCGCTGAAGCAAATACTGTGTCAAAGATGATTGAAATATTATGTTGTGCAAAAAGTTCTATGCATGTTGTTGTGTTTTGGTTTGCTGAGACAGTATTGTAAGTGCTTCATGGCAAAATCACCAACTTTTAACTTTAATATTACTGCCATATAGTGATCACATGTTCTCGATAATCCTTAAATACAGTTGTACAGTACTGTCAAGTACAGGCTTTAACATTGATGCCCATGTATACTATTGTCCCCTTCATCTTCGGAACGGCAGTCCTGAATTTCACATAGCTTCGCATGCACATAGTGTCAGTGTAGGTCACACAGCCTACCTTTTCCTAGTACTGTTTTTAATCACAAAATCACAGCACTGACACAGCAGACAGTAGGTTTAATCACATGGTGCAAAGCTGCAGTCAAATTACACCTCAACATAATTCAAAGTTAACTTCCTTATCTTATGGAATGGAATGCCACCATTTGATGATTTGTCCTTCATTCTGGACAGACAGGAGGGTAATCAGGGGATTTATAACAAAGTGGAATGTTTTCTTTAGCAGGTTGTGACAGGTGCTGTCAGAGAGGACAGAGGGAGGGGCAAGCACAAATCTAGGGAGTCTACTAGTGAAGCAGTGTGGTGAAAAATTAATGGAAAGACTTAAAGGAGAGAAAGAACATTCCAGAAAATGCCTTTTTAATCTTTGGGATACAATTTATTGACCTCTTTCCTTCTCAAATGCAATTCATTATAAGCAGTAGTAAACCATTGCCAATGTATATTGAAAGAATGACGGAAGAAAAATTGTATGGATAAGCAGAAAATGTTTAAAGTTTATTGAATGCTTTTAGAGATGATCTTGTTAATGTTGCACAGCAACAAAAGCTTAGCTAAACACAATTGGCTTGAGGGGAAAGAAGAGCTTATCTTAGCTGAATGTATTTACGGAAAGTTATGTAATGGGTTGAAAAGTTCAGAAAGTGGTTAGGGGGTTGGGGATGGTGAAATATGAGGTGGAATAAAAGTAATGGTTTTATAGGAGTGAGGGATTTCAAAAGAGATAAAGTGATGTTAGATTCTGGGCACTTGTGCTGGGGTTCCCAAACTTTTTTAGCTTTGTCCCCCTCCAGAGAATTATTTTTCCGTGGCTCCCCCTCTTCTAGTAAATGGTACAATATTTAGAAAAATATGATTTTCCTTAAATAACATATTATAATGTTGCATGTAAATTAGGTCAGCCAGGATGTCCTCGGCTCACTGCGCACTAGCGACCCCTTTAGACTGGCCGGGCACCTGCGGGCTTGCCTGTAAGCTGCCCAGAGTTGTGTTGTCCTCCGACAGTATATCTCTGGGTGGGCTACATGGCGGGCCTGCAGAGTGAAAAGAAGCGGCCGGCTGACGGCACGCGCTTCAGAGGACAGCGTGCGTTCGTCTTCACCGCTCCCGAGTCAGTGCAGGGGTGGTAGCAGTGAGCTGAGCCTAAAATACAATTGGAGATTTCAAAACTGGGAGAAAAACCGGGTAAAATCAACGGCCGATTTTACTAAATTTAAAAAAAAAAAAAAAAAAAAAACCCTGCCCTCCACCTGCCTTCACCAATCCAGGGCATGCCATTTGGACCCCAATCTCTCGCCAGCATTCCAAGGGTACAAATTCTTGTCCAGGATTGGTGAACACGGACAGACAACACTCCCTCCCTGCTAGCTAGTAGCATGACACAACAAAACATTATGCAATGCAGAAACATAAGACAAACAAATGGGACAGTCAATAAGTCCTGTGAGGTCATTGTAATATTATAGCGTTGAGGGTGCTGTAGGTTCTACCAGGATACAGTGCAGCTGGTACAGAGGCAAAGGTACAACATTTAAGTAAGCGGCTAATCTTTTAATAGTTATAATACATATTTTTATGATGGATACACTATTACTATTCGTAATTGTGTTAACATCAATACACCCTGTAAATTAAACTGATTGTACTATTTTTATTACAGTATTGTTATTATAGTATACCTTTTACTTATACCACGGTCTGGTCTTACTAGTAGAACGTCCTTAGTGCTTTTAATCTACAATCATTGAAATTTCAATGTTTGTGAAATTAAATGTATACTACAATAATACAATCTGTTTAATTGACAGTGTTTTGCTGTGAAGCTTTTAAATCCACCAAGTCCTTACTTTCGCATTTAAAAACGGAATAAAGAATGAGAAAACGGGGGTGCAACATTTTAATAAGTGAGTATCTTTATTAATGTTAATGCAATTATGAATAGTGATTGTAATGTTTTTACACACAGGAAAAGTATTTTCCAGTCGGGTTGTGTGCTTGCACATGGGGAATTTGTAGTACTTTAAGTACATAGTACTTTTATTCCTATACCTCTTAAATAGTCATGGGAGACATTTTAAGAGAACATAAAGGTGTTTAAACTCCTTTACTCGGTTAGTTTGTGTACTGGACTACAGATATTAACATATCCAGATAACTATTCTAACTTATTAAACCACCTGCATTTTGGTTTGTGGCTTAAGAACTATAGCTTTTATTTTCCACTTTGCTCCAGGATTAAAGCTGGCACCATAAGGCTTCTGAGCAAACATTTACAGCAGGGTGGCAAAGTAATACAACAGGAGATTTTTTCTGATTCTGTGGCAGTTCTGTTTTTACTGCCTTTTGAAACGTCTTGCATTTGTTGTTTTCCCACCAGCAGTTATTTCAGCAGTCTGTTTTCTTTTCACTTTCTACTAAAAAAAATACTGTAAAACAACATGTGTTACTTTGCCTTGGCTCCAGTGAAAAGTTTGCACCTTTTTTTCCCCCAAAAAATATTATATAGGAGTATACAGTGACTTAATTTTATTTTCAAGCATGTCATTGAGGGTATGCCAGCAACATTACAATATCATTAACATCAGCGTTATAATTTCAATTAAAAGATCCATTAATTCTGTAGGGAAAACTTTGTTGTGGTAAAGATTCCAATTCCATTAGGTAGCTGCTTCTTAGTGTTCCAGTTTGTCATTTCCGTTTCCATATTGTATTGCAGTTAGCGTACCTCTGAGTTTGTATTGGTTGTATTTTTTAGACCCTGTCTTTGGTATGATTGCTTCTCTATAGTTGTACATGTTATGTCCCAAGAATTTGTAATTACAGGAAGTTTGATAATAGCCTAAGGCAGTCCCATGCAGCTTGAATAAGTCATGTATGAAGACACTTAACACAATACACTGTTTACGCATTGTGACAGACTGGCGAGTGGGTAGAGGCCCAGAGACAGACTGCAGTTCAAAAAAATACTATTACAAAAAAAACACAAAATAAAAGGGCACAAGGGCAAAAATAAAGATATTTAAACACAAATAACAAAACACAACTTACAAAAATAAAGATTTCCAGGCTGGACAAGGCCTTCACTGGATCAAAAATATTCACCAAACCAAAAAACAGCAAACACACAACCACCAACTTGCTTCCTCAGCTCCCTCCTCTCCTTAATGGGAAGCTGAGGCCTCCTTTTATGTCAGGTGGCTGGGCGCTGATTGATTGTTAATTATGCTAATCAACTAATCAACCCCAGCCACCTGAACACAATAAAGCCAGGCAGGTAGGGGAATTTAACCCCATCCCTGCCAATTTATAAAGGGCAGAGCTTTGCTCTGCCACACGCATTCAAACGGGACAATTTAGGACTACACGTACATGTGTAGGAATGTTGATTATCTTGCTTTTTTTAACTACCAGAACAAGTTAACAGAATGCAATAAGGCAACAATACACGGTCGATAAGTGCTCATCGTGTACGAGGCCACATATTCCGATGCTCCAAAAATTGAACCTTTAGCCAGCTTTTGATTTATGCAAGCAATTCCAATACAATCCTTTTATTTTTCCTCTTAGTCGTTAATCTGAGTAGGCAAAGCATCAAGTTTGAAACCCTGTGTGGTTAAATCTGCTGTTCCAAGTTACCTTGTGTGGAGAATTTTAAGTGCCAGCACTGAACAACCTTTGTCATTCCATTTCAGTCATGTGACGGTGTGAACCTTCAACTCTGGCAGCCCCACCTACTCTACATTTATAGGTGGGGAAGGCAGAATTACAAGGCCAACACTAACACATTATGGTAACACTAACACATTATGGTAATGACAGCTGAAGCAGTTGGCTCTTATAATAAATGTAGACAGACAATTTAGCTTGTGCCGTCATTGCTATAATGACATTAAATAATCTTTTATAATGAAGTCCCTTGCTATTTTGCTGTTGATCTTTTATTTTTCAGGCTTTGTTCACTTTGCAGTAGTGAAGCCATTGTTTGCTGCCACTACACTGGAGATTCACTTCCTGTGTTACAGGTAACAGGAATTGTTGTGCAAAGAAGGGTAAGAAACTGCTGTCAAAGCCTTGGTTAGCAGATGGAAACCCTTGCCTCTCTATGCATAAGCATCTCTAGTCTTGGACGAGAACCTAGTAACATTGATGTATTAGAATTGAAATACAGTTCTTGATAAAATGTTGTCTCAACTGTTTTAAATAGAGATAGGACTAAAAGGTCAATTGAAATAAAATAAATAATATTAATGTATTTAACAGAGGAAGAACCGACACTAGCATTTAATTAGATAAAGCATAATGAATCAGTATTATCCAATGTAACTTTTAATAATATCATGGCATCTTTATCTGGAATTGGGGTAATTGTCATAATTGTTTTGTTAAATCTGCTTTGAGCTCGTCTAGTGCAGTGGTTTTCAATCTGTAGTACATGTGCCTTTGCTGGTATGTGACAGCCTTGTCACTAGTACACACCGACAGTTCTTTATGACGATATGATTCCTCAAAAAACAATGGACCCTCAGTCGCACCATTGTAATGTATTAATCTGTTTGTACCACTGAATCACAGAGAAATGAGAAAATATGATGCAGCGCTCCAGACTGCGACTAAAATGGTTACAAATGCAAAAAAAACCAAAACATTTTGACTGCTGTTTTTTAGGGGTTTTGGCACAAAAATGCTGCATTTCCCTTTAAAAGCAAGTGCCAATATTTACTAATGTGACATGACGTCGGTCTGCATAAAAACAAAAAACGCATGTCACGTGTTTTATAAACTGAAGGACGGTAACAATTTGATCGAATAAAAATACTTGTAAGTGCAGAGAGGTGCTGTATTAACACCAGCAGAATACGGGAACCCCAGTTTCTTGCAAAAAGTCGTGATGGTGACCAAACGTGTGAGTACTGTTATGTAAAAAAAAAAAAAAAAAAAAAAAAAAAAAAAAAGTAGCTTAAAATTAAGTTACATTTTCAAAACTAGAACAACAAATAAAAATACACTTAAGGTTTGTGTATTGCACATGTGCCATTAACAAAATGTCTTGGGAACTGAAAATAAAGAAAATAATTAATGAAGGACTGTAATGCAGCAAAAAGTGCAATAATTAAATAAACAAGGAAGTGAAAAGGTTATCGCACCAATGTTGAAAAAAGTTATCTTTGTGAACTCCAAACAAACAACTTTTGCCTTTCGCCAGTCAAATCGTAGAGTGCCAAAATAAAGTTTTGAGTCAACACAAATAGATTTTTTTTGTCTGTTGCGTCTTGCATTTCAGATATAATAGATTTTAGTTACATTGTTTACTATCAGGAGTTTAAGTATGATTTAATTGCACAAGATTCCATACTTAGATAATGAGCTGATAATATCTCTTCAAAAGAAGCAGGCACAGTAGTTTAAGAGCACAGTTACCATTATGTAAAACAGTAGGTAGCATGAGTTTTATACTAAAGCAGGGTCAGCTGTTGCAGGGGAAACCAAAGTTTATTTCTCAAACTGACCATTTAAAAAATGTGATGGCATAACACACAGAAACACTTGGGACAGTAATTAGGACGTGTACTATGTACTGTGGTTTACTTGATTGTAGTAAACAAAACAAAAAACAAAATGCCATATACTAAATTTAGCTCTCAGATTTGTGCTAATGAAAATGTATGACCAAAGTGCTTGCTGTGGTGTATTTAATATGTAGATATAGCAGAACAAACTCACTGCAATATAAACTTGTTTTTTACTGAAGAGGAGCCAGGATGTAGGTATTTAGACAAAACAAATGTGCATTAAACCACTCCACTTCTCTGCGCTTTTTGTGCATTTGTGTTCATTTTGAGGTTATTTGTAAAATAAGAACAATTCTTATTTTTCTCAAAGCAAAGTTGTTTCATTAAAATACTGTTTGTGTTTTAAAGGATGTGTAGCTGTCTGTCCTGACCTTGGGTATTTCCCTTCTTATTCAGTGGTTGTTGCTATGAGCTATGTGTGTCTTTCTGAGACACCCCCCTCCTATTCCAAGTCAGGTTTACATTCTATAAATAAATACATTAAAAAAAAAAACTGTCTTGGCAAGACAGTGAAGCTGTTTAGATCTGAGAACTGTGTGCAACATACCACACTGTAGAATTTTGTTTTGGGACACCTGTCACTTAAAATTTTATGAGGCAGCTGCCGGAGCACTCTGAAGTCAGACATTAGACTGATGTATGCCACATAGTTTGGAACCTCCTTCAAGTTGTAATCTTGCAGTGGTTTGTATTAAGAAGGGATTTACAGTGACCTTTCAACTACTTGGGTCCCTATAGTACAGACATGGCCAAAGGTTTTGCATCATCCAACAGTATTACAATACTACTAATACTACAGGTTAGTAGTAAGATTAGGCTCAGAATTATTTTATTTTGGTATATACTCGTGCCCTCCCCACCACCACCACTGAGGGGCCATCACTTTTCCAAGTGGTGCCTAGGCTTTATTTGAAGCTTGGCTAATTCATAGTGGAGGCCTACAGCAAATGATGTCCATGTGGTGTACAGAATAGCATGCACTGCTCAAATATCACAGTTGAGTATCGGGTCAAATTTTCAAGAACATAAAACCAAGACTTGGTGGGGTGGTGACTGTTGTACTAAAGCCAGTAATTCCCCAAGACCTTGTGTCATAGAGCTTAAGAAATTGCTAGTAAATAACCATGTGAAAATGCTCCATGTTTTGAATGGACTGCCTGTCCATTTAGAGCTCTGTATGAATATCATGTTTTATATTTGCATGTGATGGATAAAGGTTGAGAGACTGAGCTGGTCCATCACCTCTTCACTAGGGCCCAAGCGCATATCGCTTGTACTATAGTACTGCTTTACAGTTAAAACTCGTTTGCTGTGCTGTCAATCCAGGTTATCATAGTAATGCTATTAACCAGGGCATACATGTACATAGTGTCTAGAGAAAGTCTACACCCCCTTTCAAATTTTCACATTTTGTTGCCTTATAGCCTAGAATTAAAATTCATTAAAATATTTTTTTTCCGTTTATCTACACATCCTACCCCACAACTTCCAAGTGAAAAAAATATTCTGCAAATTTGTAGAAAATTAATTAAAAATAAAAACCGAAATAGCTTGGTTGTATAAGTGTCCACCCCCCCCTTGTAATAGCAATCCTAAATTAGCTCAGGTGTAACCAGTCACCTTCAAAATCACACACAAAGTTAAGTGGCCTCCACCTGTGTTAAATTGTAGTGATTCACATGATTTCAGGATAAATTCAGCAGTTCCTGTAGATTCCCTCTGCTGGGTAGTGCATTTCAAAGCAAAGACTCAACCATGAGCGCCAAGCGCTTTCAGAAGAACTCCGGGACAAAGTTGTTGAAAGGCACAGATCAGGGGATGGGTATAAAAAATATCAAAAGCCTTGAATATGCCTTGGAGCACGGTCAAGACAATTAAGAAATGGAAGGTGTATGGCACCACCAAGACTAGATCAGGCCGTCCCTCCAAACTGGATGACCGAGCAAGAAGGAGTTTGATCAGAGAGGCTACCAAGAGGCCAATGGCAATTTTGCAAGAGCTACAGGCTTTTATTGCCAAGACTGGTCAAAGTGTGCATGCAACAACAATATCCCAAGCACTCCACAAATCTGGCCTGTATGGTAGGGTGGCAAGAAGGAAGCCATTACTCAAGAAAGCCCACCTTGAATCCCATTTGAAGTGTGCCAAAAAACACTCAGGAGATTCTGTAGCAGTGTGGCAAAAAGTTTTGTGGTCTGACAAAACTGAAATGGAACTTTTTGGCCTAAATGCAAAACATTATGTTTGGCGCAAACCCAACACAGCGCATCACCGAAAGGACACCACCCCTACTGTAAAGTATGGTGGTGGCAGCATCATGTTATGGGGATGTTTCTAATTGGCAGGGACGGGGGCAGTTGTCAGGATGGAAGGGAAAATGAATAGAGCAAAGTACAGAGAAGTCCTTGAGGAAAACCTGCTGCCCTCTGCAAGAAAGCTGAAACTGGGACAGAAGTTCACCTTTCAACATAACAACGACCCAAAGCACACAGCCAAAGCTACACTGGAGCGGGTAAGAAACAAAAAGGTAAATATCCTTGAGTGGCCCAGTCAGAGCTCCGACCTAAATCCAATCGAACATTTGTGGCATGACTTGAAGATTACTGTCCATCAACGCTCCCAAGGAACTTGACAGAGCTTGAACAGTTTTGTAAAGAAGAATGGTCAAACATTGCCAAATCTAGGTGTGCAAATTTGGTAGAGACCTATCCCAACAGACTCACAGCTGTAATTGCTGCCAAAGTTGCTTCCACCAAGTATTAACTCCAGGGGGGGCGGAAACTTATCCAATTATGACATTTCAGATTTGTATTTTTTAATATATAATTTTTTTCTCAATAAAAACTTTTTTCCCTTTAACAGTGTGGAGTATGATGTGTAGATAAGTGGAAAAAAAATCCTCATTTAATGCATGAAACTCTGAGGCACTGACACAACAAAATGTGAAAAAAATTCAAGAGGATGTAGACTTTCTATAGGCACTGTACTTAATCCTTACGATGAACCCTGAATCTCCTCTGACCATCTCAAATTTCCTGCAGTCAATAATCAGTGGTGATTAGGTCTTCTCGTAATGCCGTCCGTCCAGATTTAGAATGTTGAGCACCACATGTCAGAACTGGAACACTTCCTCAGTGGGTGTTTGCAGTATATACTCCTGTATTTTAAACACATTTCCGACACCATGGCTAAAGGTCTTTAATTGATCAAGTAAGCTGGTCATGACATCATTAGTCCTGGTTTTCTTAGCAGGTGTGGATGAGCTGGCAAACCTTTTGGAAAGCTGTCAACCATTAGTCATCTCCCTGTTCCTTAACTGGTCTGTGATTTATTTAAAGAAGTGATTAGTTTCCCCCTCTGACACTTTGGTGAGGGACAGTAAACGTAATATCCAACAGAGTTCTGTCTTTATGTACTGGAACTTGCAGCTATTGCTGTCCTTATATGGTCAACATTACCCATTGTTGATGTAACTAGTGTTTATTATGTTTTATTTTATTTTATTGGTCATTAAATCTTGTATTCATCAATTCTGATTTTTATGAGGTCCAGTTCAGTTACCTTACACATCTGTATTTAAAACCCCACCTCCATTAAACTTGGTTGGCTATGATATCTTGCAAGATTTAAACTTCCAAACAAGATCAAAACAGGACCCTACTGTGGATGACTTCCTGTGAGAATGCTCCATGTTTTGAATGGACTGCTTGTCTGTTTTAGACATATCTCTAAATGAACAGGAAGTTATTTAGAGATATCTTTAAATTGAATTAAAGATATCTCAAATATTGCAAAATGCATTTTAGATATCTCATTTAAAGCTTAATTTTAAAGCTATCTGTAAATGTATTTTAGAGATCTTAAAATGATTTACAGATATCTTTAAATATTCAAAGATATATTTGAAGATATCTTCAAATATTTAGAGATTTGGAAATAATTTAGATATGTCACAAATATTTAGAGAGATTGTATATGTAAATAAATTTGAGATATCTCTAAATGATGGTTTGGCTTGTGGAATTCAGGAATAAAATCACATTAATGTAACTTCTGTTGCTGCTGTTTCACACAATACCCCTAGAATATTATTGTGAAACATGTGGATTTCTTTTCCTGGTCACATGAGTGAAAAAACAAAGCTGTAACTCTGCATGCTACATAACTAAGATGGCCAGATGTCTCGTTTTGGACAGGACAGCACCTCTTTTGGAAGACTGGTCCCAGTGTCCCCAGAACATCGTCGCGCCAGTAACTGAATGTTGTTTTTCTATGCAGGCTGCTGTGTTCCTACTATATCCAACTTATTACAGTACAATGACGCTTGATTTGACTGAAGGGAATGTTGAAAAACCGGTAGCTCTAAAAAGTGACTGTACAGCGCGTACAAATCTGGAGAATTACTGAACAGTCAACATTAATATTTGCAACCAATCTCAGAGAATTGTGGGCGGGTTTATCCACTGGCTCCTGCTAAAACAAACTGGTGGCTATCCTTATCTGAATCATCACTCTCGCTGCCAGAAGAGGTTAGACTACTGTAGGCTAACAATAACAGCTCATACAGGTACCATTGTGTTGGAATTATTCAGTTATCCATGATATTTGTACAGCTGTGTGCAAACTGCTTTGCTTTGCATGTAGCTAAAGATGACAATTGTGGAAATCAATGCTGCCATGTCACATGACCTTGCCATGTGTACAATTGTCGTGGTTTGAACACTTTGTGCATCAAATAGTCCATTAGTATCAACAACAGTAGGAGGGGATGCAAAATATGACAAGAAGTATTTGGAAACATATTTTCTATTGAAATAATACTATATTCACTACACCACATGTAACCTCTAGTAATACACGTGGTGAGCTGAAGTGAATACAGAATAATACTGAATAATTTATGAATTGGTTACTTTCACATTTTATGAAATTCATGTTTTTATTTCTTTAAGATAATGATAACGAGATACAGTAGTTTCAGGTCTCCAGGTGCCAATTTAATGGCTTCAAAAAATGATTTACATTGATAGTTGAGTGCTGTATATGATACAAATAGTTTAAAAGAATTACAAAAAAGACCCTCATTTTATTTTAACCTTTCTTTAAAACATATCTAATAAGCTGCCTTAGAGGCAGGATAAATCTCTTGAATTTGGTGATCCCTTACTTTTATTTCTGTGTTTAAATGTATTGTAGAAGTAGTATATTTAATCCTGCAAAGTTTAAGAAAAAAAAGAGACAATGGAGTAGTCATATTTAAGATGAGTGCTATCTGTTGCATAGGTGCGATAGCTATATAAGGTTTTTTTACTTTCACAGCTGTTAAGTTAATAGAAGAAAAACAACACATTGTTAAACATGCGTTTTTCCTTCAGCAAAACAGGCGAATGTCAGGGTTAAAATTACTGGTAGGCTGGGGGTGGGGCCGATCCCTTTTAAGCTTCTTCAAATAGTTTTCTTTCCAAATTAAGACCGGTATCACTTAAAACAGAAAGGAACTTGTTAATTGTATGGTGGCATTGCCTGCCTTGTCTCTACAGTTTTTCAGTATCAATCAATGATAATGAGACAGCGTCTCCAGACAATCGAAAAGCTTATCTGCACGTTTTACACAGGCTAGTGCTTATATTAAGGAAGATTAAATAACATTCATTTTGTAAGTAAAGAAGGGACAGCATTTCATTTGATCAGACAATGAATACAATTTAATCTTATTACACATTGATCCATGTCTCAGCCTATACTGTTGACTCAAAAAAAACCAAAAAAAAAAAACAGCCAAGATCAGCAAACAAATCAGCCTTCGTAAAATGCGTACTTATCTAAATTTAGATTTGTCAGAAGAATCTTTCTTGTGATCATTGATTGGTAGCAAAAAGTGCAATAGGCAGAATTTCATCATGCAATGAACATGTTTTTAACAGGTTATTTTCCTTTTTAAGTGATGCCCGTCAGCTTACAGCATGTTAAAGGGGGGATTTGGAAATACAACTGTTTGGAGAAACTTAAATGGTTTGCCTGTATGGATTATTATTTACCAGACTTAATAACTACTTCTTAAGGAAATTCCTATTTCTGTAATCAGGGCAGCTTCTAAACAAAACTCATGTATTGCACATAGTCAAAAGATATTTAACACATTTCATCACCTTTTTAATAGTAATAGTTTAACAGTAGAAAGTGGCTGAAAAACAATCCTATTAATATAACATCTATTAATCATGGCACACTAATGATCCAAACACAACCTGCAGTAGAACAAATATACAAAACAAATACCATATCATATTAAATGGTAAGAAATTAAAGTATCTACATTCACTTTCAATACGACATTAGATCAAATATTGACAAAGTGAAAATAAAAACCCTAGAGCTTCCCCGTAGCTTGGAAGTTATCCACAAGTTATTTATTGAAGCTGCTGCCATATAGGTTACTGCACATGGATGAAGCTGATTGTGGAACGGTGTCCTATAAATATGTCAACTTCAATGATGATTTACAGTGCCTATAGGAAGTATTCACCCCCCTTGGATGTTTTCACAGTTTTGTGTTACAACCTGAAATCTTGATGCATTTAAATGGCAGTTTTTCCCTTTGATTTACACAACCTACTCAACACTTTCAATGTGTGAAAAAATGGGGGGGGGGGGGGAGAGAGATCAGTATTCACCCCCTTTGCTATGACACTCCTAACTAAGCTCAGGTGCAACCAATTGCATTCAGAATTCACACAAGTTAAATGGAGTCCACCTGTGTGCAATAAAAGTGGTTCACATGATTTCAGATTAAATACACCTGTCTCTGTAAGGTCCCACAGTTGGGTAGTGCATTCAAAGCCAAGATTCTACCATGAAGACCAAGGAGCTTTCAAAACAACTCTGGGATAAAGTTGTGGAAGGCACAGATCAGGGGATGGGTATAAAAAGATTTCAAAGGCATTGAATATCCTTTGGAGCACAGTGAAGTCAATAATTAAGAAGTGGAAGGTATACGGCACCACCCAGAATCTGTTTAGAGCAGGGCGTCCTCCCAAACTGAGCAGCCGGGTAAGAAGGGCATTGCTCAGAGAAGCCACAAAGAGGCCTGAGCGTTCCATGGCTGAGATGAGAGAAACTGTTCACGTGTCAACAAAAGCTGAGGTACTCCACAAATCTGTCCTCTGTGGAAGAAGCATTTTCTGAAAAAAGCCCATGTAAAATCCTGCTTAGAATTTTCAAAAGGGCATGTGTGAGACTCTGAAAAGATGTGGTAAAAGATTCTGTGGTCCGATGAAACAAAAATTGAACTATTTGCCCTTGTCAGGGTAGAGGGCAAAATGGATGGAGCTAAATATAGGCAAATCCTTGAGGAAAAGCTGCTTCAGTCTGCAAAAGACTTGAGACTGCTACGCAGATTCACCTTTCAGCAGGACAATGACCCCAAGCACACAGCCAAAGCAACACTGGAGTAGCTTAAAAACAAGAAAGTGAATGTCCTAGAGTGGCCCAGTCAAAGCCCGGACTTGAATCTGATTGACAATCTGTGGCAAGATTTGAAGATTGCTGTCCACCAACGATCCCCATCCAACTAGACAGAGCTTGAATAATTTTGCTAAGAAGAATGGGCGAGTATTGCACAATCCAAATGTGCAAACCTGGTAGAGACGTACCCCAAGACTCACAGCTGTAACTGCTGCCAAAGGTGGTTCTACCAAGTATTGACTATTTTTCATTTTTCATTTCTCTTGCCACTTCAAAGTGTTGAGTAGGTTGTGCAAATCAAAGGGAAAAAAAATCCCATTTAATTGCATCAGGATTTCAGGTTGGTCACAACAAACTGAAAATGTCGAGGAAGGGGGGGTGAATACTTACTTACTATGGCACTGTAGGCCCTCCCCTTTTTTCCTACTGTATTTGCTTTTTTGATTGGGGCCTAGGCTTTTTAGCCTTAGATAAGCTGAATGTGTTTTTAGTGCTGTTATCACGTGATTGTTTTCCTTTGAAAATAACTTGAGGTGTAAAAGTGCCCTTATTGTGCAACAGGAAGCTGGCCCACAAATTCTTGTGCCACAAAATTACAGATTCTGGGTGCTTTATAATAAAATCTGTATTTTTTAAAAGCAGAATACTATATAAGTGACTACAGAAAGCCTTATTTAGGAAATCCTAAAATATTCTTATTGTGTATAACTAAGTCATCTTAAGTGTTTTTTTCTCTCACTGTCTTTCAGATTTATCTGTGGCCCAACGCAAGTTTGCTCAGTCACTTGGAGAATTCAAATTTGAGTATATTGGGGATGCCAAAACTGATGATGAGAAATGTATTGGTAAGGATGTCAATTACCATAACTTTGTGGATTGGCAGGGAGAAATGACACTGCATTACATATTTAGTGCTGAAAGAGTTACCTTGCAATGTCTTGTCCATGCTGCACTGTGATCAGTGTTTTTGCTTGTTGTGTTGTGGCATCACTAGTGTGATACATTTCTGTTTGTTCTTTCAGATGAATCGCTACATGAATTTGCATCTTTTCTAAAAAACTTGGAGGAACAAAGGGAAATAATGGTGAGTATGGTGAACCACCCAATAAATAAAGATTATTCTGCCCGGAGAAGTGCATCTGGGTAAATTAATAGATGCATGACTGTGGAGAGGTGAAATCACACATATGTTTAAGGCATGTAAATGTCAAAAATAACAGACATTTCAAATAAGTATAGACCGTTTAAGGATACATGCTTTTATAAGTTTCAAGCAATAGGCAGTGGTACTCTTGGGTGGAGAAACATGGTACTATGATCCCAGTCTCTTAATCTTTAACCAGAATATCGGTTATTGAGATTAGAAAAATGCATTTCAGAGAGAAAGCAAGGAAACTTCCCATTGTATCTTATCTGTGTTTTGATACAAACTCTGATAAGGTGTGAATTAGGGTTGGGACATTTTGTTAAAAATCTCAGAAATGATCAATGCGGCATATAAAAAATCTGGATAATTGAAATTATCGCAGTGTTTTCTCATTAATACCCCTTCTCCACTGGCACATCCGACCTGTGAGGGCTTGATACGGTACAGATGGTTCTCCACTGGCTATTTGTCGAACCGAGCAAGAACCAAACCGTGAAACTGCTACCTCTACAAGACCTGTGAATCCCGCTGTGCTGCAAGCCGAGCCAGGGGCAGGGTTAAGGATTTTTGTAATTATGTTGCATCAGTCGGTACACTCCAGAAAGACCAACAACAAACATGGCAGACTTGGGGTGCTGAGGAAGTGCATGCTTTAGTTTCTCTTTGGGCAGATAGAAGTGTTACTTCAGGAAGATCTGGAGTCGTTCGTCAGAAATGAGAGAGTTTTTATTATCGAATTTCTGGCGATTTTGAAGCAAATGGACATAAACGACACTTAACTCAAACACAAAAATTCTGTCAAATTTCTCATCCTTGACCTTTTTATTATATTACTGCTCAATTTTATTTTGAATGTATTTTCCATTTCTGTAATGTGTTTATACAGATAGTAAAATTAAAAAAAAAAAAAGAAATTATTTAGCCTATCGGCGACTGTAAATAACAGTAATACAAAATAAATCATGCCTTCTCTGTGCACCATTAAGGTATTATTTTAAACTAAAAAAACATTTTAAATGTACATAGAATAGTTTATTGTAACTTTTTTTTAAAAATATTTTCATTTATTTAATAAAAAGAGACCAACTATTGCATTTTTTTTTCTTGAAACCTAATTAATTATTATTTTAATGATCTTAACATTAATGGACCTATAGCAAGAACCTCTCCCCTTTTGATCAGTAAACTATGCCTCCCCCTGTTATGTACTGTCTACTGTCATAGAAAACACAATAATACACAAGGACACAAAATGCCCCGTTTCTGTTTTGTTCAATGTAATTATGGTCCTGAGTGTCTGAGGGAGAGTATGCATAATCAGTACAGATTTGGCAGTGATTTTGATTTTTGGCAGAGTGCATTTGTGAAACAAATCTGCAGGGAAATGATAAACCTGTTTACTGAAAGGATTAACATGTTTTCAATTTGTTGTTTGGGTCATAGGCATTTTTTAGATTTAATTTCTTACATAAAATAATTGATGTTGTTTTCTCAGCAGGAGATCTATGAAGTGTGTGTACATAGTTATGGAAGAGACCGTCCAAAAGACAAGGTTTTGTGCAGTATCAACTGTCTGAACCAGCTGGAGGCCATACTGGATCTCTAAAGCTGCTTAATGCCAACTAAATTACCAACTCAAGGGGCACGTATTAATGAAGTGTATTACTAAAATTGTGAGCAGACAGAGTTTACAGTGCAAAAGCACTCTCCTGTGCATGGGGTAATAGGCATATCTGAGATTCAAAACTGGAAAAGAATGATGATGCAATTTCACTTTGAACTCATGGAAAGGGTCAGGCAGCTGGGAAGGGGAAGGTGCTTGGAGGATACTTGATTCTAAAACACATGGCTTATGATTGGAATATTTTGCATATTTATGCCACTCCTGGAAAACCAATAACCAATCTTTTCTAGCACATCTTGGCTATTAAGCTGCTGACATGGTGTTGAGTGGGGAATAATGCGAAGGTATTGACACATGCCATGATTTTTGGAAAATCATTTCAGTGTTTCAAGGTAGCAATGGCCGGGTTTCCATGCAGCTTAGAAAATCAATATTCTCGCACCACAATCATTATTTATGTGATGTACCACGCACATACCACACACATACTACACACATGCGCTATAGGAAGTTTGTGTCTAAAACATTGTACGACTTTAAGAGGTGGGTAAATCGTCTTCTCACACTAAAAAGCTGTACAATTGAACAAAAACTTTATTTTTGTATGGAAACATGTCCAGAAGTCGTAGATTGTGCTTGTGAGACTTCGACACTGAAAATCCTGTTTGTGATTGAACCTTGCCCAGCCTTCTACTATACCTAAAGTCCGTACCACCAAGCATTCCTTTATTATCGGAGAGCTGCTGGAAGTAGCCATGGCAAGGTTATCTGACCATATAGGAAAACATAAGCATACAGATACTAAAATGATCATGCTTTATAATGTTGTGTTTTTTTTTTTTTTTTTTAATCAACGTTATAAAAAAAATACTGAAGCTGCTAATAACAATTTAGCCTTTTGCAGTACATACATATATAATGAAGCCCTTTGCAAAGCACATATTTTTGTCCTTTTATACCCTTTTTTATCTTCATGTTTGTTGATTGGATAGCCAATTTGCTATAAGCTTAGACTTTTCTGTCCCTTAGCTGTAAGATGCAATTCTCGGCACACTAGCCTTATGTAGTATCATGGGCACCTACCAAGGACAAAAAAGCCACGTTTGTGTACCCATATGTTTTAAACTGGCATAGCTGGGAATACCTTTTTAGTGGCTTTATTATGGCTGCAGGCTATCGACACCACCAGGCTTGAGTATTCACCTATGGTTGAAGTAAATTCTCTTAACTAATTAACTGAGGAAAATTTGTTTTAAAAGAACATAAACATAAAAAAAATGTATATATATATTTGCAAATTTATTCAAAAAGACTTAATATTAGCTTGCTGCACATAACGCAGTTGTAGAAAGTTCACATCCCTGTGGAATTCAGATCCAGGTATTTAGTAGTAGTTGTAGTTTACGCACGTTCACCTTGGATGTGGCCCACAAAATTGGTGTCCTCAAAGAGCCCGACCAGGTAAGCCTCGCTGGCGCCATTACAGTGGAGTTCTGGAAGCACAGGCCGGTCCTTCAAATCCTGGGCGATTTTCTCTGACCAGCCGCTGGAATGGCAGCTTGCGGGTCAGCAGCTTGGTGAGGTTTCTTCACGCCGCCAGGCGATCTTTCGGCAGCCTTGGCAGCGAGTTGCTTCCTGGGCACCTTTCCTCCTGCTTGCATTGTTCTTGCCATCGTTCCCTGCTTTCAGTCAGTAACTGTGCAGAGAGTTCTGTTTTAAATAGTAGTAATAGTCGTTGTAGTAGGGTGGGCGAACAGAGCATGATCGGGTTCGTCACCATATGAGGACGACAGAGTGAAGTATTTGAAGTATTGTCAATTCAGCCATTTTTGAAGTTATGTAAGATTATCCCAGTAATCGTCAATCGCAAAAAAAAAACAAAAAAAAAAAGCTGTTTATTTTAAATTTAATATTTGTATAATGCTATGTCTGTTTTTTTTTTTTTGGTCAAATGAGGCAGGCTGCACTGTCTGTGTTTTTAAGACAACTTTAAAAACTTAGTTGAAACCCTGTTTAAGAAAGCTGTACAATGCCAGCAAGTCGTGCAAGGCCAAATTATATGCCAGTGTAAAGCCATGGGGAAAAAAAATGCAAGTGCTACGCCTCAAGTGTTGTAGTGTATTTTAATTGTACTAAGCTCTTTTACATGTCTTGGGAAACCATCACTGGTGCGTGAAATGAGATAACAATAATCTGGTTGTGCCAAGCAATTAGGACAGATTGTCCGAAAGTGGTTGACCTAAACTGTAATTTCTGTGTTTGTTACTTTTCTCTGTTTTCATTTGAGCTGTACTGAAACATTTATTTGTAATAAATGTTGTCCAAGCTTGTTGTTTTCACATTTTTTTCTGCACTTTGGATAATTGAGTGAAAGGTATTTAAACAATATGAATCCTGCAGTTTGCTGGCTTTTTGTGGAACAGCATTGCATGCTTTACTTTTTCCAGCACACGATTCATAGGAAACAAGCTGAATGTTTGCCTCTCTCTCAGATAAGATCCGAATGAAAGCGAAATAACATTTTGTTATGGCTTATTATTGTGAGTAACTTTGGAAAAAGCCCAGCTGACCCCTCTATGTAAACTCCATATTTTACATAGAAAATTGTAGTAACAGGTTGCTCTTTCACATGTGCGAGTTTAATTCCAAAGAGAAAGACAATCAAACACAACCCTTCTATAGAATTGAGTTTAGTTCTAGTGTTTATGACACTGCTATTCACTTACAATATTGTCTTGTTTTGAAAAAGGAAAACTCTGCTCAACTGCCTTTTTTTCTGTTCTACAGTTGGTAGAAATCTCTGTAACCACACCTTCTAATCCTATAATAACTTTCCTGAAGATATACATGTACCGCAATGTTCTGCTCTTGTGTTTTTTTTAATACAATGTAGAATTGTTTCTAACTCAATTTTGAAGTTTTCAAGTCAACTTTTTCAGCACACAATTTAATATTATATTAACCTTACATGTATCTGTTTTAGTAAATTATGTAAAATAACTTTAGGTTTCATTCAGTTCTCTAATTATCAAAGGCTACACACATTTATTTGAGCCAGTTTATTTTTTTTAATACATTTGTAAGTGAAATTCCAGGCTGTGGTAGGGGGAGTGGGTCAGCTGTTGACGGATTAGAAGAAACACAAGAGGTGACATTGACATGCCCCTCAGAAACACGTGGCACTGAAAGTAAAGCTCTCCCAGGGGGGACATGCAACAAAATGAACAGAACCAAAAAGACCAAATGAAACATTGAAAAACAAACTGCAAACAAAAGGTGCTGTGAATACAGTGAGTGCTACTCTTCCATACAGGTGGTCCTGTTGTGACACCTCACTATACTCATAATCTGTACACTAATCCCTATTCCAATGAAAACCCAAACCCATGGTTGTACACATGGTCATTGGTGGTTTTAGCATCTTCTTCTGGAGTTATTCTGGACTTATCCTAGTTAGATGTGCAGTGATTGGAGGTTCTTGCTTTTAAATGCTCGTTGTTCCGGTAGTGTGAACAGTAGGGGTGAGAGGATTCATCATGTATCTCTGCATCGCGATACTTTACAAGACGAGATGATACGCCTTCGTGTGTCATGATAAAAGCTTGAAATGAGCAGCTAATATGCTACATGACTGTAAACTCCACTGGGACGTTGCACAATGGGTCATGTTAACCCATTGTGCAATTAATTTGTTTTCATAATCTCAAAACACCTCATTGCTATACTTGGGTAGTGGTTGATTTAAAGGCCGGTTTCACAGACCCTGATTAGCACTAATCATTATGTTACCTAATGTTATTTTAGGTATAATAGTCCAAGATTAGTGCTAATCGGGGGCTGTGAACCTAGTCGAAAGTGTATAATGTTTTCTCTCTTTGACAAAGAGTTGTTGTGTTTTTTTTTTATTTTTTTATTCATTTTTAATTAATTTTTTTAGTTGTTTAACATCACGGAGACGCTGCTGAAACCTCTGGAGAAGTTCCGTAAAGAGCAGCTGGGGGCTGCAAAGGTAATCGTGTAAATCCTGCCTTTGTGTCTGCAGTGCACTGCATGCTGCATGACCAGTGGGAGGGGGCAGCCAACTGCTTTGATCCGCATGGAGCCTCGTTCAGCCCCATTTCAGTAAAGGCATGCTAGAAAAGTGTACATGAAGGCAAAAAACGGGGCAAAAGCTAGACCTTGAGCAGATATGATCCATATATGCTGATCAATTCCTAAACGTTAAAGTGATCCTTTTGTTTTGCACAAATCTGGCATAATTTTAACTGATCTTTGGTGGCAAATATTAAGGAAGTTTAAGGGATTTTTTCTGATTGTCCAGCAGACAAGTGCAAATCAGACTACTGGTTTGCCGCAAAAAGATGAAAACTCTGACCCCTGTGTTGAACTTTAAAATTTTTGAAGGGTGACTAATAATAATAATAATCTGTGATTTATTTTGTGGTTGGGAGTAATTAATCCCCCTGTAAATAAGACTTAACTCGGTAATCAGAAATACTGTCAAACAGGTATTATTATTATTATTATTTTATTATTATTATTATTGTTGTTACTAATAATAATAAGAATAAGTTATGTGTGAGGTTTTGCTAATCTAATGAGTTAAACTAACATTGCGTACTAGTCCAGGATCATTTGATATTTTAATAGCTTGCTTTTTAGGATTGTTTTTTTTTCTGTAACATACAGGAGGAAAGGAAAAAATATGAAAAAGACACAGAGAAGTACTACAGCGCTGTGGAAAAGGTTTTAAGTATGTCGGCAAAGAAGAAAGATCAACAGCTGCTGGAGGTACAGTAGGCCTTCTAGGGTCAATTCTTCTTGCTTCTAAAGTCAGCCGTATTGCTGCTACTGTAAATGTGATATATATTGTCGTGGTGAGTTAAAGGGATGCTTTTTTTATATTTTCTACGTATGTCATAATTTAATTTGTCTGTTTTAAAAATCCTACAGTAAAACCTGTCCAATCCAGCCCCTCTACAGTACCTGCATTCTGTATAATTTGGCATCATTTTTCGGTCCCTACCAAATCCCTATTGAAATGAATGGTGCGATACCCTCTGCAATTTGGAACCTGTTCTATTCTTTATTTGAAAATCTTGTTTGCCTAAAATTAATGGATATCTGACTGTGCAGTCTGCCGTCAATAGATTTATTTTCCAAGTTTTATAATGAAGTATGTTGCATAAATACACACATATCCTGCAGGTATGGTAGAGTAATGAAGAAAGTACAATACTAGTTACAGGGTATACCTAGACAGTACCCCCTAACCTTAACCACTTCTGTATGTACTGTAGTGTTCAAGTCATTTTTCATTTATATCTTTGGTATAGCATTAGATTTTGCACCATCTGTAATCCTGCATGCTGTATAATCCAGGACAACATTCAAGTCCTAAACGATACTGGATCAGACAGGTCTTACTGTATTTTGTGTTCTGTATCGGCTAATTCTCTCTCTTTCTCTCGCTAACCTTTTTTTGTTGGTCATATCGTTATTCATCAAGATTACTAACTATTGCTGCAAAAATTGATCCTGAAGACTCTTCAAGCCAATTAGAAAGCATATAGCTGTGGTGCTGTGTACCCACTTACTCACAATTATCCTTGATAAGTGTTTTAGAAGCATTTTATCTGGAATAGTTAGTAAGCAATATGCATGGCAAACAATCATATAGAACATGCATACTAGATTATTAAACATGTATGGTAATATAAATATAAAATATCGTATCCCTTTCAACTTGCTCTGCTATGATACATTTAATGAACTGGGGCTTGAATAACTGCAACTCAAGAGAGGTGAAGGAAGAAACCCCCTTCGTACCAAAATGTATTAAGATGCAAGTTATTATAGTATGCTGTGTGCTACCCGGTACCAGGAGGTACCCGGTTCAAATCCCAGCTCAGCCACTGACTCATTGTGTGACTCCGAGCAAGTCACTTAACCTCCTTGTGCTCCGTCTTTCGGGTGAGACATTCTTTTAAGTGACTCTGCAGCTGATGTATAGTTCACACATCCTAGTCTCGTATCTTGTAAAGCACTTTGTGATGGTGGTCTACTGTGAAAGGTGCTATATAAAAATAAATTATTATTATTATTATTATTATTATTATTATTATTATTTATTATTATTATTATTATTATTGTTGTTACTAATAATAATAAGAATAAGTTATGTGTGAGGTTTTGCTAATCTAATGAGTTTAATGTGGTAAACAGTGTGTATTATGGCTTGAGGAATATATATTATTAGACTGTCATGATATTTATTCTGCTGGCTTACTGCCGGCATGCTGTTCATGGGGGAAAAGTCTGTATCTAATAGAGCTGTGAGTTATGATTCATGTCCTTTGTCTTGTTCCCCAGTAAATCAAATGGTGTGCTTTTTGGTATATTTGTGTCTTCAACATACCTTGGTTTCCCCATGTCACTTTTTTTGCTTGGAATATGGGTGTTCTCTTTGTCTGATTTATCTTCTTTTACAGGCAGACAACCAAGTGGAGGTGATGAGACTACATTTTCACGAAGAGTCGCTGGAATATGTTTGCAAACTGCAGGAAATCCAGGAAAAGAAGAAGTTTGATTGTGTAGAGCCAGTAAGTGCAGCGTGTTTTACAGAGGCGTGGGCAGGAAACCACAAGTATAATAAATAGAATTTTAGAATGGTCTGGACATGGTATGCAGTAAAATCAAGGATAACTATTATAATAAATCCCCCAAATCAGTAAAAGTCTCAGGCTTCTGGTGACTGCCTCGTGACCCAAGGTGGCAATGATATTGGAGTCATGTATTTTTATTTTTATTTTTTCAGTTTCCGGGTGGATATTCTTGAATTACTAGTATAAAAAAAAATATGGGGCCCTTATGTCTAGGATAGCAATGGTCCCATGAGTCATATAACAAGAGTGTAACACATGCAAGAAAAGTTATTAATGATTGCCAATTTTATTTCTATGTGTTCTTTAGATGCTGGCTTTCTTCCAGGCGGTTTTCACGTTTTATCATCAGGGATATGAGCTTGCACAAGACTTCAGCCATTACAAAACAAAACTGCAGATTAACATTCAAAATGTGAGTTATTTTACTATAATACTATGCCTAACCATACATTTTAAAAACAGGTGCCTGAGAACTCTTTGGCTCCTGCTCAAAGATGTGTTTGTACCAGTGGTGGGTGGTGGCTGGTGGCCAAAAAAATTGGGAGGTAGAAGAAAGGCAGATGTGCCCTTAAGCCCCCAGCAGCAGTACAATCATATTATTATCATAGTGGTATCATAGTAGGAAAATATATCTCACTTTACTGACGCTACTGGTGTCGCAAAGCAATGGTCATACAGGCACGCAGTGTCTTCTGGGAATAGTAGGGTATCTGGTACACACTGAAAGGTCTTTCCAATCAGCTGAAATGCAGAGGAAAACTACAACCCCCCACCCCCCTTAATCCACGCATGTCAACAACGCTGGCTTTACATTTAACTTTATTTTTCGTCCTAGATGTTTTTTTTTAAATGTTCCTACCGTTATGATTTTTTTTTTTTTTTTTTTTCCTGGTCAAAATCTCCTTCAACTTCACACATAATCACGCATACTCAGTAAAGCAGTGCTCCAGCAGGGGGTGGAGGATATGAGTTGCTCCTCCAATTAAATCCAGGAGTCAGATTACATCATCTGCCATTGCTAGTACTGTACTGTGTGTGCTTATAGGAGATACGAGTTTGTAATGGAGGCTTGTCTTCTCTAATGAAAAAAAAAAAACCCTCTGCTCTGGACCCTTCCAATTAAAACCTGAGCTCAGATCACGTGATCTGCTTTTGCTAGTACTGTGGTTAATAGCAGGATTTTGTAACGGAGACTTGCCTCCTCTGGGGAACCAACACTGCTTTTAAGATAGGAATGTTGAATCTGTGGTTTTGGTTAAAATGTCTTGTTTGTCTTGCATTTTAGACTATTTTTGTTTTATTGAACATTATTATGTTATAATGCTATACAACTATATATACGTACATACATACATTTATTTTTTGCACTTTTTAAATTTTTAGGTGGCACTGCCTCCCTTGCCTCCTCTAAGGAGCTTCCACTGGTTTCTACTTTTTGTGAGGGTTTAAACCATTTTAACTCAGTTAATTTTGAACCAGGATTTTGTTTCAAGATGTCTCAACTACTAATTTATTTTGTAATTTTAATTGAATTAATATTTGGTGAAATGATCAGTTTCATAAAGTAAAAGTGAGAAGAGATTGTATGTTTCACTAAAAGTACCTTGTGTGTTGCAGGAACCAGTATGTGCCTCCTGGTGTGGCACTACTAAATTTAAAGCACGTCATTCCTTGACTTGTGAGCAGGCAGAGTGGGGAAACTGTAACTTAGCCCAATATTGCCATCTAGTGTTTCCTGGACCTTTACTTACTGCAATGTTGGGTGTATTAAAAGTAGTGGAGTTCAGTTAATACCTGATTTGGTGTTCTAAATAAGTAGTACATCTAAACAATTTGATAGGGGAGGAGCTGAAGATGGCAGCATCAAATTTTTGTTCCCATTGTGCTTTTAAAGTTTGAGTGTGTGCTATTTTGTATGTAGTGGGGTTTCCAAAAATATAGTGTTATACAAATGTTTAAGTGATGCACCTTTAATTTTTCTTGTCATTTGTTAAAATTGGAAAAACATTTTACACTTTATTCACATGTAAAGTCTGATTTCAAAGGTATTTTCAGGATGTCAGCTGGGGTTTGAGAACAGGGGCGTGTCACTGATCACTGCAGGAAGAGCGATTTAAAAAAAAAAAAAAAGTGGGCAGTAATCCTTGCACTATTATACTAGGAAGTAGAATTAGTTTCTTAGTTTGTTTACTGTACACATGGTGTTTGCAAACAAGCAAAAACAGCTTTCTGTTAAATGTCGTGAAAATACATTTGAAAGAGAATTAAAACTTTTGTAAAAAGTTGGCATGAGTTAACACTGAAAAGGAAAATTACAGGTACATTTAAAAAGTTGTAGCAACATGTGTGGATGTATAACGCTATTTTTCGGAACCCCACTACTTACTCTTAAATGTATAGTTAGTAACTCCGCCCACTTTTTACTGCCCATTTTATTGATTTTGTTTTATGTTTTCATTTTACTAAGTTTAAACATTTCTCAAGCAACAACAGACCCAGGATAGAGGACTGTTTAACTGTAGGTTTGTAAGAGTAGCGTAAATTGTTAGTTCTCAGTGATAGAGGTGCAGTGGAATATAATCACACGCTGATTAAGACTTAGGCTCCACACCATAATGAACTGTAACATAGAAACTATTTAGTACTTTACTGATTTTTGTATTCATTTATATTTTAAAGACAAGAAATCGGTTTGACGGTACCAGATCGGAAGTAGAAGAATTGATGAAAAAAATCAAACAAAACCCAGAAGCACACAAGTGGAACAGCCCGCTCAGCATTGAGGGGTACTTGTACGTCCAGGAGAAGAGTATGTTGGATGTTGCTTGAATAGTTCATCCTTACCAGTTCACTCAATGCAAGTAGAGGTAGCACCTAAACCATTCTGTCTTGTTATTTAGGGCCTCCCCCTTTCGGCTCCAGCTGGGTGAAGAAGTACTGTATTTATTTGAAAGAGCAGAAGATTTTTAACATGGTTTCATTTGATCACAGATCTGGAGGGAAAACGGTGAGTGGTGTCTTTTTAATAGTTTCTTTTAATATTACACAACTGCTAAGAGTTTTGTTATAGTTGCTAACTTTTCACTGTCCTCGTCTTCTTTTTTTTTTTTCTTTTTTTTTGGAAAAGCCAAAATTGTATATGAAGATGAGCTTGATGTTATATCTGCCAGCCTGACATGAGGTTTTTATTTGTTTATGTATTTATTTCTTAATGGGTTTTACTCCATTTGTTTTGTCACAAGAAGCTCTTAGGATTCACTGAATGGGTTACAGCTCCTTCCATCTTTGACAGAATTCACAGAAGCTAATGGATGGTTTTGCAGCCCCAATTATCACTTTATCTTGGACTACCTTATGTTGCCTTAGGTAAGGTAGTCCCAGATTTAGTGATTTATGAGTGAAACCAGTAGTGCAAGTGAAATTCAACAAATGCTAGTCTGTACTTTTGTGTCTGTCTTTTTGAATTCTGTTAGCACTAATGGTTATAGAGCAGGGGGATGCAATTCCGGTCCTGGAGGGCCGGTGTCCCTCCTGCTGTTTGTTCCAACTGACCAATTAAGCCTCCAGTAATAATTTAGGGTACAGTTTGACCTAAAACCAGGAGGGACACAGGCCCTCCAGGACCGGAATTGCCCACCCCTGTTGTAGAGTATATCTGTTCCAAAGCCACCACAGACTCTCACTGCATCCCGATTGTGTGAGTTTGATGCAGTCGTGTGTTTATCATTTGTACAGTAGATCTTCCTTTGTTAGTGTTGACACCACTCAGGCGCTGAGTAATCTGTGTGCTTTCTAGGGGGAACCGGAGTCTTTCATCCTGAAATCCTGCACAAAGAAAACAGGAGATTCTATCGACAGGAGGTTTTGTTTGGAGCTAGAGGTAGCTGACCGGTAAGATTTATTTTTTGTACAGGGGTTGGACAAAAAATTGGAAACAGCAGCTATGTGCAGTGTTAAACAAACTGTTTTATAACTTGTTTATGAATTTTCTTATTTATCTGTATGGTTTGATATTGAAGTTTAAGATGTCCACTGAGTTTAAGAATTTAATGTTAAAATATATTAAGTTATGCAATCAGTGTGATACCTCGAAAAAACATGCGCTGAGCTGATAAAGAACCTTGTAGAACACACACATGGTTGTACAGTAGTTCAAAGTAACATTGCAGTTAAAATGGAAATCTCTTTCTTTAATGCCTACCCCATTACCATTAAAGATTGTACAGTATTTATCGAGATTACTCATGACTTGAAGGTAGTGTTGCATTTTATCTCCTGAAAATATGTTTTACTCACTCAGTGTTACAATCAGAGGGTAAGTTACTCCAAGACCCAAAACCTTATCTAGAGCACTGTGTAGTGATGATTACAGGGGGTTCCTATGTGAGCTGTGGGAGAAACTGACAGAATGAGGTGAGATGACAGGTGGAGGCTGTTAGAGCACAAATCTCAAACCCCAGTGCACTAGAGTGGCATTTTGAAAAGAGCTTTGAAACAGACTTTAAACTTACAAGTGTAAAAAGTTGTCAGGATTTTAACAATGAAAAGAAAAATGACAGGTAGGTTATTTAAGCAGTTGTAGCAGCACGCGGGGACGTGTAACGCTATATTTTTCGGAACCCCGCTACTTACTCTTTTATATATTTTCTGTACGTATTATATTATGTAAAAATATTTGTACAGTAGGCCTAGACATTGGCACAAACAGATCATGGTGCCGCATTGACACGGTATGGTACTATACATTACTTTTATATATACTGCACACACTTTACAGAAATAAATCCTTTTTCAATTTACATTTAAAAAAATGTGCAGGATATGTGTGGCTGCAAGTAAAACACATAGCCTCCTGCTACTTTTTGTTTTCTGTTGGTACGAGTCAGACTTTCATTGCAGATGCAATCAAAGATGATAAATTCGGAATTGTTAATTAATTTGTAATTGAGTACTGTGGGCCATATTCAGGAAACTTGCTTTTAAATTGCATTTGTTCGTACAAGTTATTCAAAGACTGTCCTTGACCATACTGCATTTTAATGGGGTCCAGGATAGCCTTTTAAAACACGCTGGACACACTGTTCCTTGCTAAAGCACTTTCAAATCTGTCTTGGCATAATCACAGATTTGTCTTGTAGGAATTGAGTTAAATGTGTTGTACCTGCCAGTAGTGTTTGTGCTCCGGAGAGTGTCTTCACCAGTGCTTATACTATGCTGGTATTTCTCAGACCAGGTCTCATTATCACCGTGCAGGCCTTGTCAGAAGATGATCGGAAGCAGTGGATGCAGGCTATGGGAGGCAAAGAACCTGTAAGTGATACAGTTTGATTGACTTTTGATAAACTGTGATATTGGGCACTCTAGTTTACTTACAAGTGCAGTAATTAAGTAGACATTTTAACAAGGGAAAGTTTGATAAAGAGGTTTGATTTCCATTTATTATTGCAGCTATTTAAGCATTTTCTCTATAACGACAGGTCTGTAAGTTGGGCAGAACTTATTCAAAGAGGGAAGGAAGTAAGTATACAATTTCAATATGTTGCGCGGTTTGTTTTGTGTTTTACAGTAACAAGTCTGATTTTAAGCTCTTTTATTAGTATTCAGTCCTTTTGTATTTGTTTCACAATCCCAGGACCCCTGCATATCTGCCGCATTTTGGCATGCACTACATCGATCATTTTTTGCTTTTATTAATACTTTTAAAAAAGAGCACAAACAGGAACTGTATTTGTAATTTGAATTTGTCTTATTGGTTTTACAGTTAAGTCTGGTCATAAGAAGATAGTTAAAATATTTGAAAACATGTCATTTTTCTACAGTTTAATACAAGTGCACTGTTTTGTTTTTACATTTCCAAATAATTAAAACAAAGCACTCCAAAAATAGAAGGGTCTAAGGGTGAGTTTTCTACCTTTTTACACTACTTTCAGTTTCAGACAGAAGTAGTAGACAGTTCACCTGGGTGGTCAGTGTTTTTTAATGTTACATGCCAAGGGTTGCCCAGCCTGGTCCTGGAGAGCCACAAACCTGCGGGTTTTCTGGGTCCTTTTAAATCAGTGGCTAATGACCTAGAGCAATTTATTGGTAATAACATCATTAGTTCTATTGAGTAATTGCGAACTTGGCTGGAAAAAAAATCAGAAGACCCTGCGGCTGTCCAGAACTAGTGTTGTTGCTGTTGTATGTGAAGCACGATGTGGAATAAAAGTAATAATTGCATTTCTCTTTTTAGTTGAAGCACACCTGGATGAAATAGGACTTTCACTTTTAAAAAATTGTATCGGCGCAGTTGAGTCCAGAGGTATGTTTTAATGCAATGTACTTGGGTTGGTAACCCATACCAACTCAGCCGATCCTGTTGTGTGTGTTTTTTTTTTTTTTTGCTTGCAGTTTAACCTCCCTATCTGAGCAGGTTTTATAGCTTTTTTTTCAACATTTAAATAAATAATTTCTAACTAACAAAACACAATAAATCCAATTTTAATCTTGAAGGTGTAGTACTGTAGTTTTACCACAGGATGGCATAGGCTTCTTAACTGATTGATCTCTGTTTATATTTTTATGGTAAGGAATCATGCATAGCGCTCAAAGAAAACAACACGATTTAAAAGGGCACTTGAGAGTCATCAGAATAATGAATGCTCTCCTCAGAACCACTCGCCTGAGTTGAATTAAACTTTGCAAGGACATTTATTGCAGTTATTCTGCATTTTTTGCTGTGTAAGTCATAGTGAATTCACAGTATAGACATATGATTGTCTTTTTGCTCTGATTGCATTGTCACTGTGTGCTGGGATTGATTCTCTTTCAACAGGGATTACTGATCAGGGGCTGTACAGAGTCGTTGGCGTT
This sequence comes from Polyodon spathula, assembly GCF_017654505.1. NCBI lineage: Eukaryota > Metazoa > Chordata > Actinopteri > Acipenseriformes > Polyodontidae > Polyodon > Polyodon spathula. Next base: position 43,528,052 of record NC_054535.1, on the reverse strand, counting down.
AGTTCCAGGGTGATGAAGCTTGTGGGGCTATTAATGGGTAAGTGTTTGTTTTGTTTTGCGTGTGTACATATATGTGCTCCTCTGAATACTCTGTACAACTAAACCATTCCCAAAGCAGCTGGTGCATCCAAAACAAATTCCCTCTTCAGCTTAATATATCTGTGCATTATGAGTGTTTGATAAACACACGAGGATTTAACCGCGTATAACCGTTTTCCATGTGGCTACAGTTGCTTAGCAGGAGGGCAAAAAAATAAAAGATTCTACCACTTAAGTTCTACCAAGAGGCAACTTGGATAGATGTTGTATACCAACATGTTAACTTGTGTTGCAAGTTACCTGAGCTGTTTCTTGGACACCAAAGCAGCCAGGACAGTTAATAATACAAAAATAACAGCAGAATTGACCATGCATTCTGGGTTGCAAAAATCAATTTTAACATTTTTAGTAACGCTAATTGGTAGTTTTGTTTAAACTTTTGTAGGGGCCATATTTCTAGAAACAGCATTGTTCAAAATCTTCTGTCAGGATAATTAAGAACTCCTGAAAATTGTTTTTTTTGCAAGTTATGTAACATCAGGGTGAGAAATAACCAAAGGGCACCGGTGGCAATTGCCTAGTGCCCAAACTGCTTGCTGCAATACCTGTTGCCTGTAAGCCTGCCCGTCTTTTCCACCGGTGTCCCTCAGCACCAGCACATCTGATCTGCATCCATTCATAAACTTGCTCCGTGTCAGCTGGCCTGTTCTGTCACAATTTCAATTTAATTCTGTCTAATCTCATCCTGCGAGAAAATGAGTAATTTATCATAATGCAGTATTATTGTTGCCATTCTTTTTACTGTGCACCTCCCAGTCCTAAAAAGACAAAAAAGACGGACTGTATCATTGGTTAATGACATGCAAACAGAGGGAACGACACGGTTATATTAGACTGAGCTCTATATGACCGCGCTCCAAGGATCTTTCAATCACAAGTAATCACTGGCAGTGTCATTGTGATTTTTGGTCTGTGAACTCTGTGCCAAAACGTTAAAGAAAGATGGAAGTTGGCAGCAAAATGGGATTTACCTAGGTAAGCAATGGGTGCACAACGATTCATCCCTGATAATAATAACAGTTTTAATGTCAAGTACTGCAGAAAGGATGAGATTAGATAGAATGAAATTAAATTGTGACAGAACAGGCCTAAAATTACAATACTTTAAAATGCAACTGTGCAATACACATTCTAACTCTTTTCATTTCTTCTGTATATATAAACTGCTTATTTATAACTTATTTCAATGACCGTTGATGTTTTTTAATTCGTTGTTATTTCCCCCCAAAACATCAACACAAAAAATTAACACATGATTATTATTAACACATGGTCATGATTAGTTTTGCACAAATTCTTCCACAAAAAAACCCTAAATTGAGCAAGTAGCTTTGACATGGTTCAATTAGCAGCTCCCTGCGTTATTAAATGAGTAGGAGAGATAATATAATAGTGAACGAAACACAATTTATTTTTCCTGAATTGAATGTCCAGCAATGCACCATAACAAAACTGTAAATCCTTTGCAGCTATAAATTTCAAGAACTGTGAAACTATAAAGCCTCTCATGTAAACATCTAACATTGTGCACATCCAGCTGTTCATCATTGTGATGCAGAGCACTCTCCAATGCTGATGAAGTTTCTGTTTCTTTTTTTTTCTTTTTTCAAAGACACATTGTTTGTACAGGTTTTGTAACGGCGGTTCGCAAACTACACTACAGACCGAACAACTAATTTGACCACTATTGTTATTAAGTTCCAGCCATGGGTACATCTGCAGCCAGTTTGCCTGAAAATCTATCTATTTTAACATTCCCTTCACTGACATTACTTATAGTGCTGTTGTATCACTAAGGCTGTATCTAAGCCTCTAGTCTAATCTACAGTAGCTATAGAAAGTCTGCACACCCTTTAACTTTTTCCACATTTTGTTGTGTCAGTGCCTCAGAGTTTCATGCATTTAAATGAGGATTTTTTTTTCCACTTATCTACACACCATACTCGACACTGTTAAGGGGAAAAAAGTTTTTATTGAGAAAAAAAATTATATATTAAAAATACAAAACTGAAAGATCATAATTGGATAAGTGTCCGTCCACCGTCCACCCCCCCCCCCCTTTGGAAAAATTTTGAAAGGGAGGTATATACTTTCTATAGGCGCTGTATGTATTAGTCAGTGGTGTGTGACTGAGTTTAGTAAAAAATACCCTGTTTTTTTTTTTTTTTAAATATCCATTGTATGTTTTCATTATGAAAGTTTTATTTTTATACCATTTGATTTTTACAATGGAAAAGTGGTTTATATTTTATTTTTGTAACAGTTAGTATGAAGTCACTTTGGTGCCCTTGGATTGGATTTATGTTTAGCTTTTTTGCCCACTAAAACTGCCTTGGTGCCCCTGAATCTTCACACCCAACAAAGGCAACATTGCCTTGCCCTTCATTACCTGTAACATTAGGGATTTAAAATTTCTGTTTAATAATAAAGGGTGCAAACGTATCACTGTGTTAAATGCTTTATGAATGTGACAGTTAGGTTTCTTAGAATTTTTTAAGCAGACGCTGGAATAATTGGGTTTTTTTTTTTTTTCCTTCCCCCAAGAAAAAACCATTCTGGTATGCCTTTCTACTAGAGGTTTGTTTGTTTTAGGTTTTCATTTCTCTGTGCATATTTTGACAACTCACACCTGGAGAGCATTAGCTTTTAGCTACGTATTTCAAAATATGATGGTGCATGTGTTTGCATTAATAATAATGGGATGTGATGAGGCTTGTGGAGTTCTCAGATCTGCCACAGGCAGCAGGTGCCTGAGTCTAACAACTTCATTGGTATTCAGGGTCCTTCCTGCCTGGCACACTGTGCTGCTTTTAAGGGACCAGCCAGGTCTTATCCTTGTGGGTGACACTTGGCTTTCTGGCAGAGAAGAGTGTAGAAAATCATATTGTGACCCCTTCCTCCCACCCCCAATGAGCAGCCACCACCACTCTGTACGTGTATGGAATGACAAGCGTGTTTGTTCAATATACTGCTGTCAGTTTCTGCGCAATTTATCAGATCATTTTATTTTGTTTTTATTTTATTTAAATATAAGAATGCCCGGCGGAATGCAGAGGTTTCATGAGTTTTCTGACAGATAAGATATCCCTTGGCGCATAACCACCACTACTAACATTTATGGTTTAGGTTAAAGTACAAAGTCAGTTTAGTTTCATATTTCATATCTAACACCATAATGCAAAGTCTTGGTACGGTGGCTCTGAAGTGCAACACACAAATACAAAAAAAAAAAAAAAAAAAACACAAATTGCTGAAAACACAAAAAAACAAAAGCACAAAACTCAAAAAAAAAAAAAAAAAAAAAAAGCAGGAAACACAAATACAAAAAGCCCACAACACACAACGGAAGTAATTTCCAATGGAAATACATCACGATGGAGGCCACTCCCCCAGATACCCAGCACTGTGTCAACCTGTTTCTGGAGAAGTTGAAGCTGTTTAGAAAGCTGGTGGGGAACAGACCTCTTGTTGGGTTGGGGGTGGAGAAAGCCACACACACAGACTGGAAACAGCTAAAAATGTAAGGTTGTGCACTCTGGTTTCATGAATCCAAAAAAAGCTTGCTCCACACAAAAAGAAATGACTTGAGCCTCCCAAGAAGTTTTCAGTTCTTATGTCTACCTCCATGTCAGTTTAGGGCTCTGATGTTGGCCTTGCTTATTTCTGCAGCTGCTTGGCAAACTGGGTGTTTTTCTCTCTCTCTGTTTCACATTGGGTGTGGGTAAACCTGGCTACATGTTTTAAAGAGAGTTGTGCATACTGTACAGTGCACTGTGTAAATGAGACCCTCGATGTTTACTTAAGTTGTTTCTTAATTTGGTCTTTGTACCGCAGCTATTTCTCACAGCCGGTCCTAGTGTAAGGGCTGGCAGTTAGATTTTACTGTTAGTGGTCCAGCCGTCAAAATTAAACCTAGATGTACAGTATCACTGTTTCAGTAGTGTCTGAAAAAAAAAAAAATGAAGGTTGTTATTTTATCCAACATCTGTTTAATTTCGATCTAAATTTAGACACCTCTGTCCATTTCCAAGATCCAACTTATTATAATCTAAGCGATTCTGGTGGAGGTAGAATATTGAAACTGATTTTAAGGTGTGGAACTGATGTAACAACTATAGTCACTTTATGGCATGGACCAACATTTCAGAATGCAAGCTGTTTACCATGAGTAATTCTCAATTCATTTTAAAATTGATGACTTTATATTAAATAGTAAAAGTGGCTGAACAATCTCTACCTTGCATCTTATGTAATGTCTTGTGTGTATTTTTTTTGTATGTTCAGATGAAAAGACATACAGAGAAGTTGACCTCTCTTCTTCTGATGAATGGGACATAAAAACAGTAACTAGTGCACTAAAGCAATATTTAAGGTAAGCTTTAAACCCATTTTACATTTTGCTGAAGAGACCAGTGCCAGGCATTTATTTGTTTTGCATTCTTGGCAGTAAAGAAATTGTGTTTTGTATTCTAACTGTTTTGAGAGAGGAGGAAGGAAACTGGGCTATCCTGTAGTCTTTGAATTCCCCTTAGATATAACTTGTACAGTATGAATCTCGTCTGTGACCAAGTGCTAAATATAGGTAAAGCAAGGAAGAAACATTTTCTATAGGACAGTGCTTTGTTATCTTAATATGCCATGTTTTAATTTAATTTGGGGTAAATAAAATACTAAATGTGGATTGTTGATAAATACATTGAAATTACCATGTTGAGTTTTACACAATCTCACTAAGAAATAAATGTACAGTATTACACTTTTTAATTTTTATATAGTTTTTATTACCCTTAAAGAATTTCAGGTTCCCTTTTTGAAAATTTACTTCAAAATAATAGTTAGAAATTGGCCAACCTATACATAAAACCCTGAAACACTGTTGGACAAGCTACAGTTTCAGAAATGAAGTAATTGCCAGTCTGGGAGGAGGGTGATTTCAGAAAGCTAGTAATCTTACCTCATATGATGAACTCCACACACTGAGTGAACTCCCAGTCTCCATGTTGTTTTGTGTCAGGAGAAAAGCTGATCTCTTTACCAGAGATCCTTGATATAATCATTTTTTGGCGCCAGTTATTGTCCTGCCTCTATAACCCCCAGATCCCCTTCCTGGAGTATCAATGTCCATATTTTCTCCTGCATATGCTTGGGTAAGGACTCAGCTTAGTAATGGTGTTTTATGTACAGTCAACCCTGTATTAACAGACCACTCAAGGGACAGTCTAATAGTTGCCTCTTTACACAGGTGATCTCTTAAAGGATGGCCCATAACTTATGAATTTTCTATTTGTCTCTGACATGCTTTCCTGTAATTATGTATGTCTTGCATACACTGTAAAAGCCAGCAGATGAACAAAAGGAAGTATGTAATTTAGTAACATTTATTTAGATAATGCATTTAGAAAACACATTGTTTTGTGAAAGTAATGAATGCTTGCCTGTCTCGGGTCACACAAAATGTTTTAAATCCTTTGCAAATTTCAATGCCTGTGTCTGCCTTTCAGGTACATATTGATTCATTGCATCCTGAAACCAACGCCAGCAAAAGCAAAATATCTTTTTCGATTGCCATGCTCATTGTCTTCATACTCTTATAAGTATGGCTTGAATGTTTCTGTGTTTATTTTCCTTTTAATGGTTTGCCTTTAAGTCTTAAGCCGCCACATCCTAATTGTGAGAACATTCTGTTAGCTGGAAAGAACAACATGAAAGGAACAAATTGGAAGCTACCTAGTTCCCAGGCAAGTGCGAGAACGAAATGCAAGTTAAACTAGCATATGGGGGAAGTGGTTAATGCCATTGCTTTCTCTCGTGTTCGGATAATGAAGAAGGTGAAACAGGAACAGCAAGTCAATCGAGGCTATCGAGGAATATTGAATTGGCTCCAAACATGGTCACGTGAACAAATATAAAAACCTAAAACTTCAAGCCCTAGTTCTTTCCATTTCAAAATGCTGTATGTGCGTCTTTCTAGTGCTGAATTTTTAAGCAGTTTTCTGGCACTTGCTGTCTTTACAATTTTAATAACTTTAATTCTGTCATCTAGAGAGAACCTTTTTGTTTCACCACATTTTCTTTCTTCCTTTACAAGACAGCGCTGCTGTTTTATTAATTACAGATCAATCAATCAGACAGTGATGTCATAAAATCCGCCCCTCATGATGACGTTTCAGTAGCTGGAGACAGTACTTCTGTCTGGATACCCGTTGAGGTTGCTGTTTGGAAAAACCTGCATGTGCTGCAACATATCTACATAGAGTAGATACATTCTACAGAGTACCTTCTAGCCACAAAGAGCATCTTCTTTTTAAGCAGCCTAAAATAGATACTATCATGACTGCACCAGCCACCAGTGCATCCTCCAAATCCTCTACACCAGTTGGTACAGACAGGAAAATTGATACCTTCTTAAAAAAAGGACTACGCTACCGCCATTTGCTACATGTGCATCAATAACTACACTATGTAACACAGTTTTTGTTCCTGGGTAGTAAGTGTTATTTCCTAATTGCTTATTCCTCAGAAGTATAGAAAATGGGTATTATTCCCCACAAACTTTGCTTTTGTTACCAGGACAGTGATATTTTGAAATTTATCTATTTCCAATGAGAAAACGGGCGAATTTGTGTCTTTTCGTTCACAGAAAGTCAGAAAAAAACAACATATGAATCCAAATTAACATGTATTTATACTAAAGTAATACAAAAATGACTACAAAAGATTTAGAAGGGAGTAGTTTTTCGAGATTTATGATTATACTGTAAATCACTTTCACGAATCAGCCCCCAAATGTAGTCTCCCATCATGTTCTTGTTATACTGTCCTTGGTAGCGGCGTTCAAAGTCCAGTATATCCTGGTGGAAGCGCTCGCCTTGCTCCTCCGAGTACGCTCCCATGTTCTCCTTGAATTTATCAAGATGAGCATCAAGGATATGGACTTTGAGGGACATCCTACAGCTCATTGTGCCGTAGTTCTTCACCAGAGTCTCAACCAGCTCCACATAGTTTTCGGCCTTGTGATTGCCCAGGAAGCCCCAAACCACTGCGACAGAGCTGTTCCAAGCCGTTTTCTCCTTACTAGTGAGCTTCTTGGGGAATTCATTGCACTCCAGGATCTTCTTTATCTGTGGTCCGACGACGACACTGGCTTTGACCTTTGCCTCAGACAGCTTAGGGAAGAAGTCTTGAAGGTATTTGAAGGCTGCCGACTCCTTATCTAGAGCTCTGACAGATTGTTTCATAAGGCCCAATTTGATGTGCAGTGGTGGCATCAGCACCTTCCGGGGGTCCACCAGTGGCTCCCACTTGACGTTGTTCCTCGCCACAGAGAACTCGGTCTGCTGTGGCCAGTCCCACCTGTGGTAGTGCGCCTTGGTGTCCCTGCTGTCCCAAAGGCAAAGATAGCAGGGAAACTTGGTAAAACCGCCTTGGAGACCCATCAGGAATGCTACCATTTTGAAGTCTCCTATGACCTCCCAGCCATACTCATCATACTTCAAGGCTTCCAGCAAGGTCTTTATGCTGTTGTAATCCTCTTTGAGGTGCACCGAGTGAGCCAGGGGAAGAGATGGGTACTTGTTACCATTATGGAGCAGCACGGCTTTGAGGCTCCTGGATGAGCTGTCAATGAAGAGGCGCCACTCATTCTGGTTACAGGCGATTCCGATTGCCTCAAACAGACTGGCCACATTGGCAGAAGCAGAGCCCATCTTGAGGGGTGAAGAAGCTGGAAAAAGGTTGGTGACGCTTCCTCTGATCTGCGACTTGCACACTTTCATCCAACAAGTTCCACTGCTTGAGCCTAGACGTCAAAAGCTCGGCCTTGGACTTGGTGAGACCAAGATCTCTAATCAAGTCGTTGAGGTCTTTTTGGTTGGGGTAGTATGGGTTTCTCTCCTCAGCTCCACCTCTGAAATTGTCATCTGGATCTACAATGTCTTCCTCGCTCTCTGACTTGCTGTTCTCTTCTAAAGACGGCTGAGCTCATGGCAGTGTGGCACCGGGGCGATGGAAGAAGGAAGGTCCGGATACGTGATAGCAGGTGCATTCTTGCCAGTCTGACGTTTGGAAGGGTCCACCATGCAGAAATAGCAGTTGCTTGAGTGGTCATTGGGTTCCCGCCAAGTTCTTGGGATAGCGAACTTCATGGCTCTCTTTTCCCCTCTGTACCATCCTATAAAAATACATTTATTTCACCCATGACTAATGTGTAAGAGATTCTCGCAACATTTTTCATATATGATATATTTTTTCAATAACATTGAAAATTGTAAAACATTTTAAAATTAAAAACTTTTACAATTTTAAAAATTTTAACAACTTTTATAACATAAAATTCCGAGCAACAATTGACAATCTTACCTTCCAGAGTTTTTTTGCAGTGCTCGCAGGTGAAATGAGGTGCCCAGGGTTTGTCTTGATCCCCGACAGGCATGCCGAAATATGCCTTGTAGGCCTCGCACATCTTAGCAGATGCTTCCACAGAGTACTTTTCCGCTCTTGTCTTGATAAATTGGCCGCAGACATAGCAAAATGCGTCTGCCGGATGCTTGCAGCCTCTTGATGCCATCTCGGAAAAATGCAGATATGTATCCACTTAAGCAGCTGGAACTAAACTGAACTGGTGGGCTTAAGGCCTCTGTATTTATACTACTATTTATATTACTGGAAGGTTCTAGAAGTTACTCCAAGTTTACTCAGCACTGAATCTATCTGGAATGTTCTGGAAAATAGGTACATTTCAAAATATCACTGGCCTGGTCACAAAAGCAAAGTTTGTGGGGAATAATAGCCATTTTCTATACTTTTGAGGCATAAGCAATTAGGAAATAACACTTACTACCCAGGAACCAAAAAAAAAAAAAAAAAATTGTTACACGGTGCTATCAAATTCATGCGTCCAAATGTCAACTTAAACTGGAGCCAGGTGTCCGCTGCCCTACAGACCCCTACCCCAGAGAACATCGAACTGGTTATACATCTTGCAGAAAAGGGGAAAAATATTGCAAAGATCCAGCTGCAGGTGGTATGTGATGGCATTGACAACAATGCTAGGGCTGTAGCAAGTGATGTCTCTGCAAGACGAGTTCTGCAAATGAAGATATCCTCCTTAACTCGAGACACACAATCAAAATTAAGGAATTACCATTTCAAGGGGACTTTCTGTTTCGCACTGATCATAAAGACTATCTGACATGGATGGAGGCAAAGCAGGCCATTAGATCCTGCTCAACAACAGGCAGAGGTATACCCCCCCCCCCCCCCCCAATATATGACTATTTTAATAGGCAAAGGTCTTTCAGACCGCAGCCAACTCAGTCAGCCTTTGTAGGACAGAGCAGGTTCCAAAGGGTCCAAGGCTCCAGGCCATATGAATCCTTCCATGGCTTTACTAAAAGCAGATCCTCTATGTCTTCCTGACATTTTCTGGTCACCAACAGGTGTCTTACACCCCCTCACTTCTGCCAGTAGGGGAAGAGTCTCTCTCTCTCTTTTTTTTATTTTTTTTAAACTGGCAGAAAATAACTTCAAACCCCTGGGTCCTGGGGTTCATACAACATGGCTATAAGGTACCGTTCCTGTCTCAACCACCAACAACAGGCATTATTTGGACACGACTGGACTGGGCTAGTCCACAAGGGGTCTTTCTACAGGAGGAGATAAGATCCATGCTCCTTTCTCTCTCCCTCCATAGAACAGGTACCGTCATCTTTGCGGAGGCAGGGCCTTTTCTCCAGGTATTTCTTAATACACAAAAAGCATGTAAAGTGAACCAATTTTAGACCTCAGAGTTCTGAACAAGTACATTCTGATAGAAACGTTCAAAATGGTATCTTTGGAAATTGTCATCAAGGTAGTTCAGCCCCGGAGACTGGATGGTTTATGTAGACCTTAAGGATGCCTATTTTCATCTTCCCATACAGAGATTCCAGAAAATACCTTTGGTTTGTTATCAAGGATGGCATGTACCAATTCATGGTGCTTCCCTTCGGGATCTCCACAGCCCCCAGAGTGTTCACCAAGGTGATGGTAAAGTAGCGTCACATCTACGAAGCAAGGGCATCCACGTTTACCTCTACATAGACGACTGGTTGATATGAGCCCCATCCAGGAAATGACGTTATAACACAGAGACACAGCTCTTCAACTTTTTCAGGACCTGGGCCTATTGGTAAACAGGAACAAATCCTTGCTCTTCACAGCACAGTCTTTAGTTTTCCTTTGGAGCCCAATTCAACACGATCTCAGGAAGGGTGTATTTCACAGAGGAGAAAGTGACCACTATTCGGCAACTGGCGGGTCATTTCAATGTTGGAGCCAGGACAACAGCGGACTCCTTTCAACAATTCCTGCGGCACATTGCAGCAGCAGTTTTTGTGGTAAGAAATGCAAAACTAAACATGAGACACACACAACTGTGTCTCCTTTCTTCATGGAGCCCAACTCTTTCAGACTCCCGCTGCATCAAAGTTTCTCTGGAAGCTGCAACAGAAGCAAGGTTGCAGAGATTCTCACCTTGCGTGATAGGGGGACTACAGCTGACTCAACGAACTCTGACACTCCGTGTGTATACAGACGCCGCCCTAGTAAGGAGGAACCTGGCCACCAAGACAGAGACACCTCCATATAAACCATCTGGAGCTTTTAGCAATCTTCCTGACACTGAAACTCTAAGCACCAGTTTTAAAGCAAGAACATGTGCTAATTCTTACCGACAACACCACATCAGTAAAATACATAAATCACCAGGGAGGCACAAAGTCGTGGGAACTGTGCCTTCTGGCCATAAAGATCTGGAATTGGTGCAGGGCACAGGACATCAACATAAAGGCATCTTACCTACCCGGACTCCACAACAGCCTTGCACACTATCTGAGCAGAGAGAGGTTGCCTCACAAATTGCAAATCCGGCACCAGGTTTTACACTGGATATTCCACAAACTAGGACAAACACAGGTAGACCTATTTGCCACAACAGAATACCCAGTTGGCACTGTTCTGCTCCTGATTCCAACAAGAAGCAGCCGTGGTGGTAGACAGATACATGCTTAATGTATGCATATCCTCCTCTGCCATTAATGTCAGCTGTGCTCAGAAAGGTAAAGAGACAGCGCCAGTCTCATTCTAGTAGCCTCCTACTGGGCGAACAGGTTTTGGATCTCAGAAATGTTAGATCGCAGAAGTGTTGCCAGTGCACTTAACACTGACTTGCGACGTGCTATCTCAGAACAGAGGGATGATGCTTCACAGCAACACTGCATGGTTACAACTAGCTGCTTGGAGATTGAACGGCAACAATTACTAGATCTGGGGCTTTCTGAACAAGTAGTCAATATCTGACTGGCTTAAAAAAAAAATAATAAAAAAATCAAGCCTGTACAGGGAAATGGAGGGAATTCATTCTTTGGTGCAACTTAAAATCTTTGTACCACACAGATATAAATCTACCAACATTTGTATCTTACCTGGGTCACCTGTTTCACAAGGGTCTTGCGCGATCTTCTATCAAGGTGCATATTGCTGCAATATCTAGTATTTTACCAGGGTGGCGGGGGGGGGGGGGTGGTTAACTACATAAGGCCCCCAAAGAAACATATCTTTCCACAATGGAACCTCAGACTAGTACTGAATAGACTCATGGAACCACCATTTGAACCCATAGCAACATGCAACCAGAATTCCCTAACGTGGAAGACCACATTCTTGGTAGCAGTAACATCAGCAAGGAGGATAGGTGAGCTACAATCACTGGTCATTGATGCTTCCCTATTTCCAGATTTTCAGGGACAAGGTTGTCTGCAGACCTAATCCTCAGTTTCTACCAAAAATGGTAACACAGTTCTATCTACATCAAATCATAACTTTTCCTGATGATTTTTCTTCAGGAAAATCAAAATCAGAGGCCAGACAACACTTAACTGGTGTCCGATGAGCACTGAATTTCTAAAAATATATTTTAAAAAAGGGCAGCTTTTTGTAGCTTTTAACTCACATGCTCAAAGCAAACCTGTCTCTAAATGGACAATCTCTAGGTGGATTACATCTTGCATCAAGTTCTATTATAACCTGGATAAGAAACTGGCTCCAGGACCTGTAAGAGGGGTAGCTACTACATGGGCACAATTAAAATCTGTCCAAATTCAAGACATTTGAAATGCAGCTACGTGGGCCTCTTCCAAGACATTCCTAAAACATTATAACTTAAGTGTGTCTTCTTCTCAGCCAACCTTTGCTCACTCAGTATATCTGTGGCTTCTGGCACTAATATCTAACCTACTACCCTTTGTCACTTCCTGTGGTAGAGTTCACTCGGTGTGTGAAGTTCATCATACAAGGTAAGAAGACGAACTCCACACACCTATATCCCACCCTCCTTCCCCCTTTTTGTTTTTTTGTTTGGTTTGCTTTGGAAATATGGACATCGATAATCTAGGAAGGGGGGGGGGGGGGGGGGGGATTTACAGAGGAGGGACAATGACTGGTGCAAAAAAAGGATTATATCAATGATCTCTGGGAAAAGGTTTGGCTTTTCTCCTGACCCAAACAACATGAAGACTGGTAGTTCACACAGTGTGTGGAGTTCATCATTTTACAAAGAAACCATATTACAGGTAATTTTCATCTTCTTGAAGAACGAGGTCAAGTTTTGACAGCTTTAGAAATCTGTATACAACCTCAAATCTGATATTTTGTTGCTTAGGTTATCTGTATGGGTAAAATACTGATGCTGCCCAATGAGCTAGGAGTTGCTGTGAAAATAAAATCTGTTTTGCCAGAAGCCCCTTAATCTAATTAGCATGGGATTCAAACTAGTACAGCCCAATAAATAAAGGCTCTCAGTTATCCAAAAGTGCAAAGAAAATATTTCACTCAATGCACATCTTAAACTTATTATTAATGTCAATCTAATGGCGTAATAAACTGAGTGAATTGTCCTTAAATTGCTATGCACAGTGCTGTGAGCTCCAATGACATTTAAATACATGCAGTTACTTTTACACTAGATACAAGGTGCCGTTTTTGTTTTATGTCTAGAAGATTGATCATTTGTTCATAAACTTAACTTCTGAATTTTAAAAGTTTGGGAAAACAAACCTGTATTGTACAAATTCTGGCACACTACAACTGATGCAAATGTCTGAACACAACGGAAGTAGTGACCATGTCTGCCTCTCTTGATTTGTTCCAGAAATATTGTTGTTCTGCAAAAGTTACACATGCTCACAAGTTGTCTTGTCATTTTATTTATTTATTTATTTATTTTTTAGGAGTCTTCCAGAACCACTGATGACCTACAAGTTATTCAAAGCATTCATCGTCCCTGCCAGTAAGTTCAGATATACAGAAAACTCTACAGAGAATGTTGGGTCAACATACTTTGAATTGCATTACACCCTTCTGTAGCCTCACCCGCTAGAGCAAAATGACCGATATTCTAAACCTTACAGATAGCAGTGTAAACCAAACTTCGATAGCATACAGTACAAAATGCATGACATTAGAACGGTCCGGTGGCAAAGGTTTAACTTATAGCACAGACTTGACCATGACTCTCAGCTATTGCTTTGTATTTTTGAAGTACTGTATTGTTTTAATGCTTTACTGCAAGGGAAGTTGTTAATGGTTTCACTTTTTTTGTTTTTGTTTCAATTGAACAGAATGTGACAGTCCGGAGTCCAGAGTAAATGCAATACATTATTTGGTTTATAAACTTCCAGAGAAAAACCTGGAGATGTTGGGAATGATAATAAAACACTTAGCCAAGTAAGATTTGTTTGTGTAATTTTAAAGTTATATCTCTTTACTCCCTCACCATTGTCTTTTAGTGTAATTACTAGTGGTAACCTGGTTAAGTTCTACTACCCTGGTTACTGTTCGTTCAATGGCAGGCTAACATCCAGACCAAAATATATCCAATAATTGCACATTGTGAGCTGTGGGGGTGTAATCTTCTCTGAGCCAGCAAGTTCTTGTTCCCTAATCTTCGACAGAACCACCCTGTCCCCTTCAATTGCCATCAAGTTGATGTTTCCTCTGTTAGTTTGCTCATAATTTTTCATATAGTTAATATGACAGTATATCATGTTTTTTATATAATGTTTACCTTAGTTTGGAATTAATATGTGCTTTTGTTTGTTATATTGACGGTTTTGAAATGTTTCTGCAGTGTCTCTGCTAACTGCAAACAGAATCTAATGACGGTAGCAAATTTAGGAGTGGTGTTTGGGCCTACACTGATGAGACCTGAAGAGGAAACTGTGGCTGCAATTATGGACCTCAAGTTCCAGAATATTGTGGTGGAAATTCTGATAGAAAACCATGAGAAGGTAAACTACAAATAGTTAGCAAACATCCACATAATTGTTATTTCTATTTATTTCAGGTATGACATGTCTTTAAGCAATCCTTTTAATGTGTGCTGAAGATAGTCAGCAAGATGTGGCTGTCAGAATTTAACAGAGAACGTCCTTAAATGCACAATATAATATTGCCTATGATATCTGACCTATGGGTCGCACAGTATATAGTATACTGAGGTGTTTGTCATAGCATTGTATACAAAAGAAATGCAATTCTGTTTGATTTTCTGATGTATATATTATCTGCAATTGCATATAATCGGGGAACAAGTTAACTTCCTTGTTCCTGTCTTGGAAAAGACATCTCCACAGATTGTTACATTATTCATTACATGTAGAAAAGCTCAGGTTGCAGCTGTACTTAAGAGGGTTCTGTATAGAATTACTAGACCACAGTATGTCGGTTTCTAACCATCCAGGCCACATATGAATTGGCATTCAGCCTTGGCCAGCACGCTGAACTGTAAACTACTTTGAGCCAATTGCGCTGCACAAAAAATGTTAAGATCGGATATGAAATACATGTGTTGCTTTATTGTTTTCACTGTCCAGTTCTTAAAGAACATGCTGTCTATTGCGAAGAATAAAAATAACTTATACTGTCCTTTTTAAAAAAGAAAAAAAAAGAAAATATGCGTATATTTTGAAGAAAAAAAAGTAACTTATTTTGTCCAGATGATGGCACCCTCTGATTGTTTGTTTGTTTGTTTGTTTGTTTGTTTGTTTGTTTGTTTATGTTAACATTGAGTTAACAGTGAAAGGTCATTATGCTGTATTCCACTATTCCACCCCCCCCCCCCCTTTTTTGTGTAAATTTGCTGGTATGATAGTGATTTCATGAAACTGATGAAACGAAAGTTATCTTTATCATACTTTGCCCATGGAGCTGTCAACACTTCCAGTCTGTCTTGATTCAAAAAGTCCTACTTATTTATATAAAAAAATGGTGCAATGTGCAAGATAAGTACAAGTTATTTCAGGAGTCGGGGAGGGTGTCATAATAACCCTCTAACATGTTAGAATTTTACATGTTACAGGTCTTCCTGTTTTGTGACAGGGTTAGAGTTTGGTTGGGGAGGTGGGGGGTACTGTATTTATATATCTATTAAAATAATAATAATCTAAGTATCAGTGCTTATTTTTTTATATTTATTAGGCTCCAGAACACCTATATTTGGATTTTTAGATACATTTATTTGCAGAGAGGTTAATGTGTAGATGATGCTGGTGTTTATAGAAAACATTCATGATGGATCACACCCAAAACACCACAGGAAGGATCTTGGCACCCAATCTCCCTCTTGAATGAACGCCATGACAAATTTTGGTTTAATGTTAGTTTTACTTGCGCATTCCACAGGTTGCTGACTTTGGGAAGTATTACTTCTGATTTTACAGATTTTCGGGAGCGCACCAGATGGATCTCCCACCAAATCTGTGGCCTTGTCTTCTTCTGAGCCCAGTGCCCCGCCCAGGCTGTCCAAGAGACAGAACTCCCATCAGAACCGGCCTCTAGCGGTGTATAACCCCAGTGTGGAGTTCCAAGCTGGTAAGAGGCAATGCGCAATGCAAAACAGGACATTTACTGTAGGCTTCACAGAGCCTGATTCAGCTCTGATGTTGTTATCTTAAGATAATGTAGCTCAACCTTAGTGTCCTGTGAAAAATGATGTTAATTGTCGGTCATTTTGGGTGATTTTTAGGTTATATCTCTTGTACTAATATTATAGAAAAATGTCAGAGTCAGATTAATCGTAAGGAAAAAACTTTTATATTTCTTGTACATTTATAGCATCCTAGTTCTTGGCAACATTGGTGAAAACTGAATTGCTAAAACATTCACCCAACATGAAATCAGTTTCTAAAATTGTAGCTGCTAAGTCTAGATTGAAGTTACATTTAACTTAATTAAACATTTTAATTAGTTTGATGTCAACTAGTATGACTTCATTAAGTTGGAAATTTTATAAATCAAGCCTATACTTGGTGTGAGTTGTAAATTAATTTAAGCAGACATGGTTATGCACTTTTTCTTTATGAAAACATATATACAGTGGTTGAAAAAGGCATGGAAAGTCCATTTTTATTTTTATTTGTATTCGGTGGCACTTTATCGGAATGCCTCGGGAGATGTAAAAATATCCTGAATATGCGTCTGTCCCAATTAAACTAGAAGCTTTGGAGAGGACCATAGTCATACTTATATTAATCATTTACGACATGCACAAGATAAGTATTTTTTATTTATAAATGAAAAGAAAAAATAGTGAAATCACATAACATTATAAATAAATGTTCAATGCATCATTTGAAATACGAGTTCATTGTTTTTAATTTTATTCCTTGTGACAAAAACAGAATGATTCTTGGTGATTTTTAAATCTCCCTTCCGACCTGTGAGGTTGCAGTATCAAGGGAAAAGAGTGCCCTGGACTGGATGGCCTGACAATTCATTCCCAGGGTTAGGTGGAAGTCGGCCATCTAGAAAGGGTGCACAGCTGCTGTACATTAAGTCATCGCTGCAGAGGGAAAGCGATGTGGCAACTGCGGTTGGAGGAGAAACAGGTGCACTCGCTAAGCAAGGGGGCGTTACTGAAGGTACAAATAGGGGACGTGGCTAGGTGATTTGTTCCTTTGTTTATGGTTAAGAGAGCACTAAAGGACAAGCAAAATGTAACTGTGAGTGTTTAGTGTTTGTTTATTTTGTCAAGTCTAATTGTACTGTTTATTATTTATTAGACAGCTAACATAATCCAGAGCTATCGCTTAATGCCAGCACAAACCTGGACAACACTGCACCACTGTTCACAGATTCATTGTATTTTCACCATTTGCACGTTAGCACTTGCTGTGGACTTGTGATCGTGTGTGTGTTTAATAACTGTGTTTGATTATTTCGGGACTGTAACCCGTAGTTAAACAGAGCAATACACATTGCTGTGTATTGCCTGGGATTATCCTTTGTGGTCACAAGAGACCTGTAATTACAAAACTTTCACTCCAAATAAGACATTGTTGGACATTAAAATCACTTGTTTGTTGTTACTTGTGCACTGCATTACCTCTGCAGCTGCACACTGCAAACCACTTTGCCACATTCCTAAATAAAATAAATTGTTTATTACTTACTCTGTGGTCACACTTGTTGAACTGTATAGGAAGGGATCGCTTAAAATAAATAAATAAATAAAGTTGAAAAAAAGTAATGCAAAAATGTAATTTATAATGTGCAGATAATTGCCACATTTTTCCAAGGAACGTTTATGATGATTGTTTTTTCTAATTAGAGTCATAAAACACGAGTCATGGGAGTTCTGTTTTGGTTTAGCAGCAGCCCGAGAAATTGAAACTCAACAGCCATGATGACAGGTGAGGCAAAATTCTCGCGACCTGGCTTGCTCTGTAAATCGATCTCCGTTCATCATTTTAAAATACTGTATCACAATTAAACAAAGTGGCATCCCAAATAAATGACATAAACAGCATTGGGAAGAACTGTCTCCCACAGTTCTGACCCATTAAGCAGAAATCTTGATATTATCAGTATCCCAATCATGTGGCGCTGGCTGTACCAAGTTTTTTACAAAAACATGGTTATGTGTTGCAGTACTGACTGTAGTGTATAAAAGTCACAATGCATCAGTTGCGCCTTGTGTCTTCTGTTTCATAAAAATATATCCCCAGGTTGATGTCAATGAAATTCACTGGCTGCTCTGTTTCTTTATGAAAGATTATTTCCTTTTTGTATTAAAGTATATGGCTATTTATTTTAAGATGACTCTACTTCATGATCACACTCCTGGCTCAGACTTCTGTCTTAAGTTTACAAGACTTGCCTTTGCAGTAATCCTGCATGAGTAAGTCTGACTCAATGCTAGCAAAAAATGTGGTCAGAATCAGAATATTACAATGCAAGCATTTATTTTCTGCTTTCCTGATCTGTGTAGTGTTCTTTACAAACACACAGTGAAAGCTTTTGGTCAGATAAATCCTGCAACATCTCATGTGCATCGCTGCTTTGTATGAAATAACAGTGTGTGTGTGTGTGTGTGTATATATATATATATATATATATATATATATATATATATATATATATATATATATATATATATATATATATATATATATATATATATATATATACAGTTGTAGTCAAAAGTTTACATACCTCAATGGAAATGTATAATTTCTAAAAGAAAGAATTTTAGGAAAAATCTTTTGTAGCAAGTGTTTTGATTTTGTGGATGAGAAAAAAAGTTGAATAAGTACATTTTCTAGGCATTTTTGCGCGGTCCTTATAAGGGGGAGCGACTAATACACTGATGCGACATATGCGCCGGAGTGTCTAATATTAAACTACTGTACCAGTGCCACAATGGGATTACTACAGCCACAGTTATGGCTCACACAAACTTAACTGTCAACAACCTGATTTATTTGTTCAGGATCTACAGCATTCAGGTCATGTTGCTAGGTAGAAAAACAAAACCACTGTTCTAATTTTAAAGGTTTTAATTTGTTACTCTCAGTACTCTTAGTCATTTTGAATGTTAAAAACAAGCTTTCAAACTCTTGACTGACTGCCTCGCAAAAACATCACAGCTATGCTGCTTAGTGTTAACACAATAGATGTCGGTCGTGAATTTCCTTATTCCCACCCCCCCGGGCCATTGATTTGTCAACATTCAAACTGAACCCACCCCATGGTACCAAGCAGCTGTTTATTGGTTAGGAAGCTGAGTAAACTTATCAAGTTTTCCATTCATTGTAACTGCAATGCTATAATAATGCAGTTGACTTTGAGACTGGATAAAGTAGGACAGTAAGAAAAAGAAAATGCTGCTCAACAGATTTGAAATTGCACGTTGTTGAATTTGCTGAAATACATGTTAATCGCAATGCTAAAAAAAACAGTATGCGACTAGAGACGAAACAAAGACAAACAAAATGGCCAAAAAAAATAAATCTAATAGTAGGAAATTGTTTATGACTTTAATACACACTGTAACTTGTTCTACATTTTAGTGTAACACAGTGGTACACTTGTAAAGTATGTGTATGGTTATGGCTCTGATTAATTAAACAATATAAATGTATTTGTACAGCTGGAAATTGAATGCAATTGTACTGCACCGTATGCAACACTAACTTGTTTTGTTTACTGGTTATTAGATGGTTCACTGTTAAGTTTATCTCAAAAAGCTCTGCACATGTCCGTGATATTTTTTGAGTGCTGGATGCGGAAACAGCTATTGCCTTTGTTTGTGCCCATCTTATCTCTACGGTGTAGCTGCTAGCTGTTTTTTTTTTTTTACTTCAAATCATAATGTCAGACCTGGTCCAACATAGGACTGCAAAGGGTTAGTACAATGAATTTGTAAAAGCTAATGCAGTGGGAACTATTGTCTAAGTATGGTTTTGGAAAAAAATGTTCAGTAAAGTTAAGAAGATATGGTCTTGAACTTTTTTACAGTACTAAGTACTGGTAGTTTTAATACAGATGTGATGTGGGATGTATAACTTGATTTTACATTCTGTTAACAATTTACTTTTAAAAATTTTGAAAACAAATAGTTTCTAGTAGTTTAACTAAAAACAAAAAATAACACTGTAAAATTATTAAACCTTTGCAGTCCATTTATTCAGCGCTTGTTAAGCGCGTTAGGTCCAATTTATTTTCATACGCGTGGTTTATTTTACATGCGCTGTTTAGTAAAATCGGGTTAAAAGGCATTGTATGGCAAAACAACATCAGTCCTGTATCTCCAGCCAAACCCCACCCCTTGTTCACTGTATTTTTATAGATGTGCATACTGATAAATCCTCTCCTGATCACTCATTTTATCACCAAACTCCTCAATAATGTGATCCAAGTCATTATTTTATTTCTGTAACATCTCAAAAAGCTCTGCAAATGTTTGTGATATTCTTTGAGCGATGGATGAGGAAGCACCTTCCTCCTTTGTTTATGTCCATGTTATCTATGTGGTGCAGGGGTTATTAGATGCACCCTTTTTTTTTTTCGGCCATTGAAAGGTTTTCTCAGCTTTTTCCTGAGAAAAAACAACCACAGACTGCTTTTACGTCTTTTTGATGATGACGGACTGGAAGTACACAATTAACAGAAAACAGAACATAGACTTTATAAAAATAATATTTGGTTTTAATTTACATAGAAAATGTGACAGTGTACTTACTGCAGCGGTTTTTATTTGTAGTGTTTTTCTTCCATTTTTGACATCGAAAACACATTATAAACATGTGAGCATAATTATTAGTAAAACTTACCTTTCTCTCTTGCTCTTTGTAACACAATGTTCAAAAGAGCTGCTATAGTTAATTCTGAATTTCAACAAATGCAAATTATCGCAGTAACTTAGGGGAGGCTGTTGCTGTGACTTTTGTTTTAGGCAGAACAATTTTAAAACATAGTAGTATTTCAGCTTTTGGAAAGAAAAAAGAGAATGTTTCATTCAGCAACATTACATTAATGTCAGGCTAGGTGCTGCACTTTTAATGTCCTGAAGCAGGAACACTTTCCTTTTAAGCCTCTTAACTTCTCACAGAAACTGCCATTTGGGGGCCCCCTGGCGAGCTTGGCAGGGGGCGGTTAGTCCTTTTGGAACCCCCCCCCCCCAAAAAATGTTGCCCTTGACTTCAGAACTACATAAAGCATTAACAGAATATATACAAGCACTTTCTATTCATTACTTCAGATCTACATTAAGAGTATATATGTAATACTTCAGGACTGCATAAAGCATAACTAATGGAATCAATAGCGTGCCTCCACATCTTATGCTTTCCCAAATCTGTGTCGTTTTCTGCCTTAATTGCTGTTCTGCCATTCGACAAGAATTTGTTTGTGGTCACATGGTCAACTCCTCGTCCAATGCAATTACACAGTCGTGTGCAGAATCAACTGTCTATCTTTCATACAATTAAGCAAATTAAGCAATTATCAGATATGTATTTGAGCAAATAGCTAATTTTTGGTACCAACAAATTGCTATACGTTTAAATGGATTATGCAGTTATCCACTATGCAATAAAGAGGAGTGCACTGTGTGTATATCTACCAAAATCAAAAAATGAAATACCAAACAACACTTGATATCAAGATGAAATGTAGGTCCAGTGCCCAAAAACAATTTGAAAATTTACCACAGCAGATATTTGGATTAAGGAACTGTAATCCTTCCCTTGGAATTTGTAAAGCATGTGTTTCAAATCTGTTACTAAGTAAACGTTATAAACGGTTGCCAATCTTGGCAGGGGACCCAGATGGAGTGTTGCCTTGGTCTTGGTGATGTGGTGGGATTAGCAAGCAAAACCTGTTGGTCCAACTGGTCCATCACAAGTGGCTTAAAAGCAGGAAGGTGTGTCGCATTGTTTGGTCTATTACCTAATTCCTGGTAGGTTTAAGCAATTGAAATGTATTGAAAAGAAAAACTGCGGAAGCACTACTAAAGAAGACTAACTCAATAAAAACAATCATCCATAACTTAAAACACTCAATTATAAATGTAAGTGTTAATGGTATTCACTAGGTTTTCTTTAGTTTTATCTCAACAAATATTTTCTAAATTTCATGATGGAAATTCCATGCATATCCCAACATGTCACATAAATCGTACAATAAACTCAATAACTTTTTTAGTTCTCCCGTTTCTGCCTATAGAAATTAAAACCAATTCAAATCCTGACCATGTTAATTAGCAGTGTCCCAATGAGCCTCAAACCAAGCAGTGTATATTATGAAAGGTATATTACTTTATTTGTCAACTGTAATGGGATTCTATATGTTTTGCAAATGCTGTACAGCGTTGACAAAATAATATGATTTGTGAAAGTTTATGAAAAAAATAAATAGAAATGTCTGCCATCACTCTTGCATGGTGATAGCTGTGCTGATAGAAGTGCCCCTAAGGGTATGGTAAAACACTAATATATATTTATTTGAAGGGGATGGTTATTTCTATTATTTATGGGAGTTATAAGTAAAATTTAAAAATGGCTAAGTTATTGAATCCTGTTGCAGCAGTGTTTTTTGAAAACGGTAGACATGAAAAATTAATAAGTGGAAGAATGCTTTTAGGCTGCTCAGCCTAAAAGCAACATGTATTCAGTATGTACGACGGAGGACCACCTGCTCCAGAAAGTCGGTTCCCTTCCTGGTTTTGACTTATTTGTGCTGTTGTCTGTGACACCGATTTTTTAAAAATGCATTTCGTTTCTTTAATTTCATAAATGTACCATTTTGCACAGTTTTTGTAATGGGAATGCTACAAAACACCTGAGGCAATGTCCTATATACTGTATTCGTAGAGTAGAGATATGAGGCTGTGTGGCCCAGTGGTTAAAGAAACAGGCTTGTGTGACCCTAGTCTCGTATCTTGTAAAGAGCTTTGTGATAGTGGTCCACTGTGAAAGGCTTTATATAAAAATAAGGATTATTAAGAAATGCCTACTGAGCCACAGCTGGGCTGACCATTAAGGAAAACAAGAAGGATGTGTGTTCTCCATAGATGCCAGGTGGGGAACTTACCATGGTAGGAGAAAATCCTGGTAAAGACTAACAATAACAAATTAAATATTGTAAAGATTGAACACATGCAGCATAAGTGATTCAGATCAGGTTATTTCAGTCTGTCTGGCCTTACGGCTTCTGAATTTTCATGGGAATGCTTTAATGAAAGAGGACTCCGTTTTAAGTCCGTAGGTTTCTGGATCGCAACACTAGTCCTACAAATCCTGTGTTCTTGGCTTGTTCTTATCCCTTTAAACTGAGTCAAAGGTTAATCTGGAATCCCTGCTTCTCATACAGCAAATAACGAGGGGCAAGGGAGAGATGCTGAACAACATCCAAAACTCACACGAACTTCAGCTTTTTCATATTAAAATAAGAAAAGGAAAAGCTTTGTCTCAGATCTGTGCTTTTCTAGAAGGAAAGGGGGGGGGGGGGGGGGGGGGGGGGGGGGTTAATATCCAAGCCCAGCATGCATCATCTTTGTTCTTAATTACTGTTCATTACGTAGATCTGAATGAATGTGTTCAGCTGTTACTATCCCTTAACTATCTGTGCTGAAAAACAAAAAAATGGAAAAATGTTTTTTCTTTTGATGGCATGCATTGTACATTCTCTAGAAGTAATGTTATGCGTCCCCTTTTTTTTTCATCCCAGCTGATTGTCCCAACCCTGTGAAGGACGAGACCTTGATGGGAAGCACAGGTTCTGTTTCCTCTCAGTCTTCCACTGCTACCACTTCATCTACCTCCGGCAGCCCTCCCGAGGACACTAAGAATCATTTCACTACCAACGGAGGAGACCTTGTGGACTGGGCTAGGTAACTACACTGCTGTCCTCTTAATCTCAACTACTCTTGCACTGCTTAGTGCAACGATTACAACCTAAACAATTGTCTGTATTGCTGATTTGACAACCATCCTGCCAGGAATAGATATCGGATAAAAAAAAAAAAAAAGGTTTATTTTGCAAATTATATTACTGCAGTGTCCCAAGGCAGCAAAAAATCCCTTTGATATTGACTTGTAAGGTGCATAAATGCAGTGTAAGCACCTGGAAATGTGTTGATCAATTTGTTATTGTATTCTTGTCATGCATGTAGCATCATGTGTAGAGAGTAACTACAGTAAATGCTGCATTTGTAAAGAATAATATCAAAAACTGTCAAATGTGTTAACCAGAATTACAGATCAAGTTTAAAATGGGCAGCACAGCAAAGTTTAGTATTTAACAATGTGATCTGTGGAATTCGGATGTGAAGAATCATAGAAAAGATTACTCCGTGGGTTTGGCAATCATATTTGAAGCCAGTGTGGTTAAATTGAAAAACACAGGCAAAGGATCTGCCACAGGGTGCAATCCTAGTTTTAGCAGATGAATTCACTTCAGCCAACTACGTTTCCCCTGCCTTTTCCCAGGTATAGCTGAGCTGGACAGTCTGGGCGGGGTGTAGCTGGAGGGTGTTTCCACTGACGCTCAGTTACACCTTCGCTGCACCTCAGACAATACAAATTTGTATCACATATCCAACAGGGCCAAGCTGTGTTGTATGGAAGTATGTCATCAAAAGGCACGTGCTAAAAAGGCAAACTGTTCTAGCAGTGACGGCTGTTTTCCACCACTTTCTCTAATTGTGTGACGAAGCCCATTTAATAAGACTACTGACAGCTTGTCGTGAGGTGCGTGTTTGTGGAAACAAAAGCAATTTTGTTTCCACAATAATTCTCCCAAATGCCTATGTTTTATTTGCAAACGAACAACAAAAAGGGCCTCCCCTCTATTTAGCTAGAGGAAATCGTTATTACAAGGGACTAAAGTTGATCATTGTTGGTACAACTTGCCATTGCCCTTATGCTGCTGAGAAATAAGCACAGCTACATTATTGAGAGTTGCTTTTAAAAATAGTTTAAAAATAGTGTTTCAGAAAATGAAACTACCAAATCTTGGTTACATGCATTTAAATCCATTAAACTCTATGACACCAGTGTCAAATTGATATATCTTAACATGTTCTTCTGTAACGCATAATATTCACGGTTTGTGCTTCATCACTGGAAAATGTTACTCAGCTGGGCCAGCTAGTTTATTGGGTTCTATGAGAAAAAATACTTTTATGTTTTTATTGTTGTTTGTTATTAATGTCCAGTGTAAGGTTCCCTGAGTCATTTATTTAAATTGAAACCACATTGTGAGCCTCCAGCTGCCTGCAGGTGTATCCGTGGGCAGCACTGGAGAGCCCCCGCTCTCCTTACTCCTGTCAGAGGCAGTTTTTATTGGCAGCTAGCTGTGCAGCAGCCAGTGAAGGATGTACTGTACCGTCACTTCCCAGACCACCAATTAACGACAATCCCTGCATGGGGTTGATTCTGGGTATCTTGTCCTTGTTATGACGGTGTGGGGTTAAGGATCGCTGTTAGGGGAGCTTAGATGTATTTATAACCTGCTGCCATAGCCACATATCTGTAATCTATGTTTCTCCTGGTTACATTTGATTATGGGTATTGTGCAACAAAAATCACACTTTTGTGGCTGTAATTTTACAAAGTTGCCACCACCACCATACACTAATGCTGCCAAACTGAATCCATATTTGCAAGTATTACCATATAAACATTGTATAATAAATGTGTTTGTGACCATGACTTTGATTTCTGACATAATGTGGATGGCATATTAATAGCAGCAGCCATGCCTCTGCCTTCATAAACAGCCAGCTGTAGGGGGTTGAGTTGCAGGATCTGCAGTCATTTCCTGCCCCCCCAGTGCCTAATTAAGAAACTGGCCACAGATCCAGGGTGGAGCACTGCAATCCCAACATTCCCATTGCTGCTCGCTGCAAAGATTAAATGGAAGTTCTTGAACTAGAGGAAAACAAAATGGTTTCCTGGCTGTACCATGCGGGCCCCCGAATCTTATATCACCAGCATTTTATGGCAGAGATTTAAAAGCAAAACAAAAAAAAGAAATTGCATGTGAGGTCTAACACCCGATTTAAAATTAGCGTTTTTTTCTTATGATATTCCAATGATGTAAAAGTCACATGCTGCTTTTAAAAAAAAAAAAAAAAAAAAAAAAAAAAAAAGCAAACTATATAACATGTGTTGCCTATGTGTTTTAGAGCCTGGAGAACAATGGAATTACAATGAGCATATTTAACAGCCTCAACAAACATGACATGTATTTGGATTGATCCAAAAATTTGAACTGGGTATTTAATGCATTTTTTAAATGATCTTTTTCATACCTTTTTGAAACATTGCTTAGTCTTTGGTTGCTTTTAACTGGCATTGTCCAACAACCACTGATAACTATTAAAGCTCACTTGATCTTGTCCTGTTTTTCTTTTTTGTTTATTATTACCGGTATTCATTTGAATTGGCATTGTTAGAATTGGCAAGAACATCCCTCAGTTGTGCTGGTGAAAATCATATTTTAAAGCTGGGATTATTAAAGTAAGTCTCGTGAGAAACTTCTGCCAGGTCAGAACTCTCTGGTTTCCAATAGCAAGCTTGCTTCAGTAGTGTTGTTAATACATTAAGGTGCTGTGCTTTTCACACTTTTTCATGTTGCTTCCAATCTTATGCAAATTCTACAACATTGAAACATTTCTGCGACCCTTTGATCTTCTGATTTCAGTTCAGCATTTCATATTGTTTGCTAAAAGTAATACAATTATAAATCAGCATAAGATATAAAAAAAAGTTACAATTACTTTAATTAATTAAATAAATAAATTTACTTTAATTACAAATTAATTTCCACTTTTTTTTTTTTCCCCCCTCAAATACTGTATCTTCTCAAGCCCTGTCTAAGCGATCAGTCAGGACTGCCTATGAGCTGGCCAACTTGCTCCCTCCAAAAAAGCACTCTACCTATTCCACCAAGGGCATGGCAACTCTGTGGGCTTTATTCCGGGGTGCATCTGTCAAGGACATTTGCAGTGCAGCAGTGTGGGCTACTCCCCATACCTTTACTAGGTTCTACAGATTTAATGTCGTGGATCTTCAAAACCCTTAAGATAACCTAACATTCTCTTGATTTTATATTACTAGCACTACACCCAGACAAGAAGAGGTTAATGAGCAGATTTGCTGCTGCTCAGCATGTTCCTCCACATGCTGGTGTGAAGCAGCAGAGTGACTGCAGATTCATTAATCACAGCCAATGTGACACAATTGGAAGTCAGCGGAACTGCATGTTCACCTTTTATTATGTCCTGTGGCTCTTCCTAATCTACATCCTTTAATTGCTTGTTTTATTATCTCCATGAGAGCAACAGATAGGAGTGATTTTTACATTTTTTTGTTTTCAGCATTGTAACTAGTCAGGGCACCAGGTTCATTTATTGATAAAATCTACTGTATCAAAATCGTTTTCCCACTAATTGCAAATATAATTAAACACATTAAAAAAAAATAATAATAAAAAAATGTAATCCAATTACTATACCAGGCTTTAAAGGGAGGAAATATTCCGATTTAATAACCACAAGCGAACAGTGAACGTGAGAAAAAACAGCCAACATTAAGCTACTGGACGGGTTTTGGTTGGTTATATTGATTAATTGTGGTGTTATTGTATGGCTACTTTTTCTTAATACTGCCAAGAAAAAAAAAAATGAAAACAAAACAGACAAGAAAACATACAGGGGAAATGGTTAAAACTGTAAAACCAAAGCAGACTTTTGACTGTGAACTTAAAGAAGTTGGTGGGAAAGACATTTGGTCACTTAGGCTGTAAGAAAAATCACTTGAAACAAGTTGGAAGAGGAACAAAAACACATTTCATAGACTCATAGGGGACATTGTTGCCAATATATATATATATATATATATATATATATATATATATCACACACACAAAGTGGCTCTCAAAAGTATTCACCCACCTTGGACTTTTATTTTCGGTTTTATATTTGTAATTAATTTAGAACAATTTGTAGATTTTATTTTTCACTTTGACATTATGGACTTTTTTTGTGTTGATCAGTGTCAAAAACTCGTAATTAAATCCATTTTGATTCCGTATTGTAACACAATAAAATGTGGCAAAGTCCAAGGGGGGTGAATACTTTTGAGAGCCACTGTATATATAATATATTCTTGTATTGACCGTTCAATACATTGCCATGAGGGTTTTTTTTCTTTTAAACTGCATGGCACAAGTAGGGGCACCCTTCAAACAAGACATTTTGATCCCAATACAAAACATGCACCCAAAACAGAAAACACTATCTTCGTAGTAGCACACTTTTCAACTTGTACTATGCTAAGCAGAAAAAATATAGAATGTATCTACCTACTCAAATCAAGAAACATGAGTCTGGGTATAGCAAGCCATTTTTTTTGTATACCACAAAAATTGACCTATTGTGCTGGCCCTGTTGCATTAATTTGTTGATGATCAATAACGTGAAGCATGTGTTGGCAAATCCACTGTTCGGGCACTGAATTAGGGGGGTTTGCCAGGCTAGTTAAGAGATTATTACTCTTCCTTCTCCTCCTTTCATATTATTCACCATTGCTGTTATTTATATCCAATTCAAAAAGGAGTATTCTCAACATCATACTAGTTTTGATAAGCAACATCTCTCCAGCATAAGATTTAAACCCCAGGTAGAAGCAGCTGATTAACAGAGAACATAATGCATCTGTCATTCAAATGTTGTGATGAGAGAAGTTTAAATTTTACTTTTTTTTTCTTTAGTCTTTTGAATCTCTATATTGCTGTCTTTTCATTATTCCCATACCTAATGATTGCAAGTGATATGAAATGTAAAAAGCTGAATTAATCATGAAAGGCACCTCTGTTTCTGAGACTCCATTCAAGGGTGTTTTAAAATGTGCTCTCCTGCCAATTATTACTGGTATTTTGTAAATGTGAGACCTTCAGTTGAACTATTTAAAGGTCCTCCAAGGACAAAGCTTAAATATTATCTGACCCCCAGATTCAGTAATGAAAAGCGAACAAGTCAAACAAGCTTATATCTGTGTGGGAGCAGACTCAACTGTTAATGTGAGGTTTCCTTTTAGAAATGGCAGAATTAAAGTATTTGAAAGTCGAGTTTACAATTACCATTTTCTTGGAAATCCAGTAAGTTTACTGCAGCTCAAGAATGAGACACTCATTTATTGTCTTTTAAAAAAAAAAAAAAAAAAAAAAAAACCAAGAAGGAAAGGATTTATGGATTGGCTATCTAATGTTTCACATTGTTTAATTCCATGTAGACAGTGTTCAGACGTAAAGGTTAAGTAACTTTAACTGAAAGGTGTGCTGGAATCATATTTCAGTTAGCTGCATGGCCTCAAATCTTCTTTTAAAAAAAAATGAGTTGCACTTCCCTGGGAGTATAGTGAAATTTGTAACATAATGTATAATGTATCATAAATGATTTCCAGTGTTAATTTAAATATAGCAGAAAACTGTTCAAGCCACCCTGAACTTCATTTGAAATCTGCATGTCCAAGTTGCTGAGCTAATTTCTCAGCTTTGTGTCTTACAGTGGTCCCAGATACACACTAATCCTGCTACCCTGAAAATGAATATGGCTGGGACCAAGTATCAGGAAATATGTTTAACGCACATATAAAAATGATCACAATTACTGAAAAATATATATCGTTATACAGACAACACTGGATATACTGATTTTCATGAAACTCTTGTGGACCCTGGTTTAACAGCAGTTATTAAATCTGTCAAAATCAAAGCTTTGTGTAATGGGGTACAAAAGTGAACATGGTGTGATTGAAAGAAAATAGATTTTAAGATTTTAATTCCTTCAGCACATGAAAAAAGCAACCACACTATTTAACCTAAAGTATTTGAAATGATTGCTGCTGTTTTCATGTTTATGAAAACAGAATTGTCATCCAATAAAAAAAAGAAAACTGCTTTTAGCCACTTTGCAAACCTACTATTTTTTGCTGTTTTTATTTTCTTTATTTTATATACACCTGTTGTGTGTTTGATCAGCTTATTTGGTTGGCAAAAGTAGGATAAACCAAAATGTAACACTAGAATCATGTACTACAGTAGCTACAGCTATTACCTTTTATGAAAACCAGTGCAAGCATATAGAGAGGGTCCTCATAATCGTGTAATAAGCACACAGTAAGTGAAAGATTTTAATTAAAATGCTTTAATCTGAAATGTTTAATCAAGGCTAGGATTGAATAATAAAATAAAATATTAGTAGAGTTACCGTGTTTACAATGTAGTGCCACAGACAGACAGTTACATAAGAAAGGTTACAAATGCGAGGCGGCTAGTAAGCCAGTATTGCTTGTTTGGTTGTTAGTAGCTGATTGATACACTTTTCTATATTAAATTGTAGCAAACTGAATAATAAGTGTAAAACGCTCCCACTTAGGCCTTAAATGGATACTGACCCAAACACAAAGTATGAAGTTTAAAGGAACAGCAAACATTGAGTTACAGCAATAAATAAGGATGAAGGGTAAACAGCTGAAAGATAAACCAGTGTTTATTAATCTCACCAAACATTTGTGTAAACTGGGCTAAATATAAAATAATTAATAAAACAGTAGTTATCAAACCAATTAGTAGAAATACTAAAGTATTTATTACTAAAGTAATAAAAAATAGCATGCTTGAAAACAGACTTATAATTATCAATTAATATTATTAATTGGTAAAGGACATGCAAAGTGTAACCAATTGACTAGATCTCAAAAATGATCTCAAACATATAATTGTAAGAGCAAGGTGGCACAAATACCTAAAAAACGGTATTTGAAACTATTATTATTATTGAGTGTCAATAAACAAAAAACAACATGCATTTAGCAGTCTCTTAGGAAACGAATTTCAGCTAATCAAAAACAAACAACTTTGCAACACATCGAAATCAGTCATTATAAAAATATCCACAAAAAAAGAAAGACCCAAAGTAGAATGTCCCGTTCAAAACCAGCATGTATAAAGAGCAAAAATAAATTGGGTCTCGCCCAGTCATGGAGTTGCTGCTGTTTAAATCTTTAAAAATTATTTATAATTTTATAAATCATTGATATTATAAATCCACACCAGAATGCAGGCCAGTCAAAATAGCAAATGAAAACAGCTCCGGAAAAACAAGAAAAAAATGGAAAGGTTGCAAAGTAACAAAAAAAAAAGATAAACAAAACAACTGCAAGTAGCGGGTATAGTGTTAGCTTCGCTGTTTAAATTGTGCCGGTGGCTAAAGCCAACCCTGTACTTATTTTCATAAACATCGCATTGTGCCATCATGAACAAAACTACACTATAGCGAACCCCTCTGGGACCTGGGTCACTGTTTGTTATATCAAGGTGTTCACTATAACCAGGTTTGGCATTTTTCTGTATCAAAATAGTGACAGAATGGCAAATTTGAATTGAACATCAATATACAGTATAGTACTTTTATGAAGATTCCTTCACATTGATCAACATTTAAATGGTATTGTGACATTGTACTCGTGTCACATGTGTGGGTAACCACATTGCAAGACAGAGAGACGTGGGAGCTGGAGTTGAAACACTGGCACAGACGTGCACGATTTATTAAACACAAAACAAAAGTAAACAAATGGGTCATGTGACACTACCAACGATGGTAATGCAAAGAGGGCACATACAAGACAGGCAGGCAGCAAGTCTCAATCGAGTGTCCGTCTTTAAACAATCATTTGATCAAACATTACAACTCCAGAAAGCACAGAAAACAAACCCGTTTCCACATATAAATTACACTAATTCCCCTAGTGGTGTGTTTAAAAGAAAACAGTAAAGAAATTAAAAAGGAAAACATGGACATTTAAAGGCTGAATACAGTAATTACATGTCCTTTCTCTTGAAAAAACTATCCAGCGTAGATTGCTCCTCACGCCTGTTGCCTGGTTGGTTTGTGTGAAGATGACTGACAGTCAACGTTTGCATTCGTCATGCATAATTCATACAATAGGTAATCTTTGAATTAGTCAGCCATGGTCTTTGTTTTCACTGAGAGAATAATATAATGAATATGGATCTCAATTTTACAACCCTCCTACAATTGTTTGCCATATTTTTTTGAAAAATATTTAAGAAATCAATTCAATTATTTAATAACATTTTGTATATAAACCTGAAAAGCAGATCCCAAGTTTTGAAAAAGCTGTACAGAAAAGTTAGATCTGAAAAGAATTAACTTACCCCAAAAGCTATTCATGATGGCAATTGCTTTTTCTTTTCTAGTCTTTGAGGTCAAATGTCAGGTTTCCCACAATTCTTGTGTATGCCTTGGTCTACCTGTGTGCAGGGTTTGTATGGGTGCTTGAAAACCTGGAAAGTCTCGGGAAAACTGCTGGAATACACTGAAAAATCGGCATTTATTATGGAAAGTAATAGACTTTTAAAAAAAAAATGTGGTACGTTTTTTTAATTTGCTTGTTGCATTCCACATTCCGTCTGTGCATTCCGTACAAACCCGGTGTGTGACAGTGACCTCCATAACTTACTGAGTTTGAGTTATGGAGTGTGAAGGATGCCGGATGGAAAGCATTTAGTATTCTACACGCACTTTGCAGGCTGCAGGTACTTGGTGGCAGACTTGCCTAACTTCTTGAAAATGTTTAATTTGCAGTGTCTTGCTTTGAGGAGCTCCCTTTTGGTATTGTAGATATTGCAGCTTTTAACGATGGTGATGAATATACTGTCATAGTAAGAAAGACAGATGTATTGTTGGCAAGCAGTGGGCAGTAAGTACAGTATAGAAGGCTACTGCTTCCCATAAAAGGTTTGTTTTTTCCCTTGGATGGACAGGATTGAGGGTCAAATCCAAGACAGTAAAATGATTTTAAAAAATAAATAAATAAAAAATGACTATTTGAATCCTAATACTTTTTATTATTCTTTTAGAGGCCTTGTCTAATTAGCTTGCCTGACCTTTTAGCACTTTTCAACATGTCAAGTGGGTGTGCCAAAAATATTCTTGGTATTCAATTAAACACAATAACAGGATGGATGTTAATGGACTTGAGGCAAACTGCTGGTTCGTTTGCCTTTTTTAAAGTACTATTTGTTTGGCATTGGCTGCATTTGAGATCCGTTCTACATAAACACTCCCAACTTTCTGTTTGCTCCCTGACATGGAGCAGCAACTCTGACAGTTATGACAAACATCAAACATCCACCCCTAGGCCCCTGCAGAACCCCGCCAGGCTGTATTATGTAGCTAGCCAGGGATCTTGCTAAAGCATTCCTGTTGGAAAGTTCACGTAATTCGAAACTACAGCCAAAATCACTGCATTTTCGTACAGCTGTATTACTTGCATGCAGCACTATTGTTTTGAAATACAAAAAATAAAAAATGCAATGTCTTACAAATAACAATAAAGGATGTCGTGATGATTGACTTGTACTCTGACTTCATACACAACCTAAAATGAATTATGATAATTACGGATTATACACTTCTACACTTCTAAATAGTCCATAGCTTTAGCTGTTCTGAGCTTTAACTGTCTGGGGGGGAAGGTTGTACATTTATTTCACAGAGCATTGTTTTTCCTTCCTGCTTCCCCAGCATTTCCCACCCTTCAGCGGTTCCACAGATTAATGCT
Source organism: Polyodon spathula (assembly GCF_017654505.1). Lineage (NCBI taxonomy): Eukaryota > Metazoa > Chordata > Actinopteri > Acipenseriformes > Polyodontidae > Polyodon > Polyodon spathula. Next base: position 43,494,480 of record NC_054535.1, on the reverse strand, counting down.
TCATCGCTCACCACCCCTACTGCTTCATCGCCAGCCGCCACCTTCTCGCCCGAAGGAACTAACAATGACAAGCCGGGAGACAGGTAGGAATAGCTACTGTTGGTTTGACCAATCTTTCTCATAGACTGAATACTCTGTGAGAAATCTCATCCCTACATTTTGTGGTGTCATTGACCTAAAGTTTTACATTGCTGGGAAAGCTCTGTGTTTAGAGGACTGCTATAACAGTCCCCTCCATAGAAGCTGTGTCCCATTAGGATAAATGTGTGAAATTTTGCATTTTAATGTCTTTGGCTGATAGCTAAGCCTGCTTCTAGAAATCAACACATTTTTCAATTGTCTGGCAATAAATAAACAATCCAACTAATTAACACTGCCATGAATAAATTACCTGATCAAATAATCAACATTCCAATTGCTCATATATTCACCTAATCAACCATGTACTATTCTAATTAAATAGTTGTTACAAAATGAGGTGTTATGTGTGATGGGAGCACAATAAACCTATATGCCTGGAAAGGGCTTGTGAGGAAATTCCCTTTCAACTCCACGTTTTTATATTGTTCATCGAAACATGCTCTACAAGTAACCCACCTGACTAGTGCTGGGGCTGTTTGATCCCTGTGATATGAAAATTATATATTAACATATAGCACTATTGGGTTTGGTGACACTGATTAAACCGCTGCCGTCCTCACACACACACACACACACACACACACACACACACACACACACACACACACGTACACTATAAAGTCCAAAACATTTACTTAAATTCCGAGTTGCTTAAAATGTAATGACTATAGTTCAAATATAATGCTCATCATTTCTGGAGAGTGAACTTTGAACTCTGGTCCCTGTCCAGTATTACTGCCATCCTAAATAAATTCACTTCCTGTGGAACTACCAACACTGGATTGGAGTGCTGCTTTTTTCTTTCGGTGGGTCTGATGAAGTTTAAGTCTGAAATAGTGTTCCCAGTTCCTCCAAGCATTGCAACGTTCCACAGTTCTGCTGACCTGATGTTTTGTTCGAACAGCAAGAAATGCAAAGAAAAAGAAGAAAATCTTTAGTGATTTTGTCTCTAAGTTTTTGTTTACAAATACAATAGTTCTGAATGCTTCTAGTTGTTATCTTACAACCCACCCCTTAATCATCCCTCCAAGTTTGACAGGGTCAAGCTATTTAACCGTAGCTGTACTCCTCCCAATAGTGAGAAACACAAAAAGTCTGTAGCCTGACCTGATTTGTTGGGAATCTGGAATCGTTTGCAGGAGCTAGGTAGGGACTTGTCGTGTTGTTTTTGTAACCTACAAAAACAAGTTACTCAAACATGTTTTCATTTCCTTTTAATCAGCAGGGAGGTAGCCAGTGGATGTATCATTTTCAGGCTTACCTGTTGATGTAAATTTGTCACATAGCTTGAAAAAAAGAGTTTGGTCCATACAGAAGTTGATTGAGTTAGTTTGGATGTTTTGGATGCTGGAGTGGTCGCATTTGTTATGACTAATCTCACGCTATCTCAGGCATAACAGAGACTGAATTGAACTGTAGTGCAATCTTCTAAAGCCTGCTATTGCTGATTACTTTCATTTTTCAGTGTCACATACAGGAAAGCCAAAGCGGTATTTTCTTGTGAAGCAGAGCACGACTCAGAGTTATCATTCCCCGTCGGAGCAATATTTGAAGATGGTAAGTGTTATTATCAATATTGCTAGTCAGCCACTCAGAACCGCAAGCATATTGGATTTTTGGCCATACTGGAAATCAGAGCTCTAATCGGGAGAAGTCTAAATGAAACGGCTGACAAGGTATTTCAACACTTTATATCTTTAGTAGCCATTTTTTTTTAACAGTTTTTATATGATGTCGCTATCTTTTACGAGAAAGATTTGTCAGACTTTTTTCTTGGAAAAACCTAACAGTCATGTGTTGACTTCTAATAACATAGAATTCCACCTGCTGCTTGCTTTCACACACCGTCTCTCAACCCAGTTTGATTTAGTGGCAGGCCTATAAAATACTGTTCCATGACATGCATAAGAGCTGCTGAGTCAACGCGTATAGCAAGTGATGACACAGGTAAATACTGCTTTTATTACGGCTTTCAGACGTTTGATAATTATTAACCATGTGTTACATCTTGTTGGTGAAATCTGGGTCCATTCTGTCTTGCATATTTCCTTTAGTTCAGATGGATTGTATACACAATACTTGGCTACAGTGCCAAGAAAAAGTATTTGACCCCTGTCTGATTTTCTGCATTTTTGCACATTTTTCACGTTGAATTTGGTCAGATCTTTTTGTGGGTTGTAGTAGAATATAGAGGGAGTCTGACAAAATAAATGACACCAAAGTTTGGTGGTTCTTTCATTTGTTTGGTGTGCAAGGTAATCAAACATGCAATCTTCAGGTGTGAAGAAGTTATTGCCCCCCTCCCCCCCAAGTTAACTCAATCCAATTAAAGGAATAGTTAGGGTTAGCTGTTTGAATACTTTGGTTAACAATCAGGCCTGATTTGGGCCAGCCCTGGCCAATATAAATCTGACTAACTTTGGCCCTTACCATCAGAGTGAAGTTGTCAGCACACAGGTTCTAGAGGCACATCATGCCACGATCAGAAGAAATTCTTGAAGACCAACGGAAAAAAAAATGTTGATGCCTATCAGTCTGGAAAGGGTTACAAAGCCATTTCTAAGGCTCTGGGGCTCCACCAAACCAGTCAGAGCCATATTGTCTAAATGGAGAAAGTTTGGGAAAGTAGTCAATCTTCCCAGGAGTGGATGTCCTGCCAAAATCTGTCCAAGAGCACGGCATAAAATCGTCCAGGATGTCACAAAGAACGTTAGAACAACATCCAGGGATCTGCAGGCCTCTCTCGCCTCGGCTAAGGTCAGTGTTCATGACTCCACCATTAGAAAGACACTGGGAAAAATGGGATTTACGGCAGAGTAGCAAGGTGGAAACCACTGCTCACTAAGAAGAACATGAATGCTTGTCTCAAGTTTGCCAAAAAGCACCTGGATGACCCTCAGGAGTTCTGGAACAGTGTTCTATGGACAGATGAGGCAAAAGTGGAACTTTTTTGGCCAACATGGGCCCTGTTATATCTGGCGAAAACCAAACACTACATTCCACAGTAAGAACCTATGGTCAAGCATGGTGGTGGTAGTGTCATGATTTGGGGATGCTTTGCTGCATCAGGACCTGGATGACTTGCCATCATTGAAGGAACCATAAATTCTGCTCTGTATCAGAGAATTCCACAGGAGAATGTCAGGCCATCTGTCCGTGAGCTGAAGCTGATGCGCAGCTGGGTCATGCAGCAAGACAATGATCTGAAACACACAAGCAAGTCTACATCAGAATGGTTGAAGAACAAGAAATTAAAGTTTTGGAATGGCCTAGTCAAATTCCAGACCTAAACCCCATTGAGATGTTGTGGCAGGACCTGAAACGAGCAGTTTATGTTCGAAAACCCACAAATGTCACTGAGTTGAAGCAGTTCTGCATGAAGGAGTGGGCCAGAATTCCTCCACGGCACTGTGAGAGACTGATCAATAACTACAGGAAGCGCTTGGTTGCAGTTATTGCTGCTAAAGGTGGCGTAACCAGTCTAAGGGGGCGAAAACTTTTTCATACGGGGGCATTGGGTGTTGCATAACTTTCGTTAATAACTAAATGAAATAAGTATCAACATTTTGTGTTATTTGTTCACTCAGGGTCCCTTTTATCTATTATTCGATTTTTGTTGAAGATCTGATAACATTCAGTCACAACATACCCGTCGCACGTGATTTCCAACTCAGTCACCAGTTTTCTGACGCAAAGTCCATCTCTTCAATGTCACAATTTATCTGAAAATCCGTTGCAGCCTGCATTTTTTTTAAAAATTCTCTGCATGCAAAATCAGTCTCTTATATTGTGCAGTTGTAGAGCGCTTCCTCCAGTTTCACCTGACGAAAATGCAGCCAAAATAAAGCGAACGAGACAAGCTACAGTGTTTTAGATACTGTGATGTATTTTATTTTTATTTTTATCTGTGATCTTTTGTTGCTTTTGTGCATTTTCATTTGCAAGTGAACTGTGACATTAGGGTTGTCGAGCACTGTATTCTGCAACTGTGAATACTGACTTGGGGTACTGTGTTAATTCTGGAAACGTGTGTGTTTTTTTTTTTTTTTTTTTTTTTTTAATCTTTTGGTTTTGCTAAATTGCTTTGCCTTTTACGTTTTACGCAGTTATGTACATGGGTAACATTTAGATGTTTTGCTGTTAGGTTGTTAATGGGAAATTTTACAATACGTATCCGATTTAAAAGTATGTACTGTATTACAGTTAACATGTTGTCTCTAGTTTTGGCAAGTGATATTTTCAGAATCATATCATTCTGAAAATATAGTATTGTACCAACAAAACCAATACAGTATATCTAAATGAAAGCCTACTTATTTTAAAACACAGTCCTTTCAGAGGTGTGTTTTTGCTATTGTATCTTTTGTGTTCCCTGAAAAACAGACAAGGATTAGAACTGGCCAAAATGAAATAATCAAATTTGCGACACACATGTAACTACTTGTTACTGGGGTTCCTAGTGGTAATGCACAAGGCAGCCTCTTGACTTAGCCTTGTAGCATTCCAGTTATTCTGCAATATTTCCCTTGTGACGGCTTCGGTACACTCACCCATACAGTACATTTCGTACTTGAAAGGGATTGTTAGGTTATTATCATAACTCTGGTTCCCTGAAATAGAAATGTAACCATTAACCCTCAAAGTCTCTGTATCCATGATTGCAGCCTTGAAGGAAAAATGACGTAGAGATTAATTTTATGCCCTCGTGGGCAGGCCATGAATATGTCACAGAGCTCTTAGAGCAGCTTTGATATATCTCGTTCAGTTTTCAGGGTCTTTAGTAGGTAAATACCCATATGGTAATGGTTATGTTTCTATTTAAGGGAACCAAGTAACTAATGTTTCATAAATATTGAATTCATAATAATGCAATTACAAACAATCCTATTTCAGTTTATTTTTGTTAATTTCTCTTCAATATCATTCTGTAATTTACTTCTTCTAATTTGCAATTACTTATATGCTGTGTTTTCTTAATTTTTGGGGGGCAATGAAAATGCAATTGGAAGCTACTTCCTCTTACCACTAGCATGGAGAACCTGTGCCTATATTATGTACGTATATCGCTTCTGGTAGATGTAGATGGCCTACCTTTTCACAAAATTATCAGTATTATGTTTACAGGCTTTGGTGGGAGATGATTGTTACTTGCACACATGTTAACCATGTTCTTTGTTCCAAGCTGCACAATCACTCATGTATTGAATTGTTTTGTTTGTCTTTCCTTTTTTAAAGTGACTTCTTCCAAAGAACCGGGATGGCTGGATGGAACACTTGATGGAAAACGCGGACTTATTCCAAAAAACTATGTTGAGTTTCTATAGCCGAAACGCTGGTGATATTGAGTATATACATGGTATCCATGATCTTCAGTAGTGACCCCCCCCCCCCTTTTTTTTTTTTCTTTAAGACTCACTTTTGCATATATTGATATGCCTTCAAACATGCCACTAGAACCATGTGTTTCCCCAAACTGCCAAATATAAATACCATGTTGTCTTATGTCAGTCTTAAAATAAAGACCAGCTTTGAAGAAATAAAGGTTGGAATATAGAGAAAATATATATAAGCATTTTAATTTTTTTTTTTTTTTATCTATACTTTGTAATTTATATTTTAATCAAAGTAACATTTTAGCATAATTCATTATTCTTTCTCTTTTGAAAATTTTATTTGTATAGATGTAGGTAAGAATTCTTTTAAAGTCTGTAATGTTGTGCATGGGTTTATCTTACTTGTCTATATATCTACCATGTTTGTTTCACTGGAGCAGATTGCAGCTATTACACAAGACATACGTGCCACAAGTTGTAAGGACAAATATAATTATAAATCTGTACTTTTGCTTTGTAAGATTTTTCTAGTTAGACTTCATGTTGACTTTTGAGCTGGTATATGTAGGTGCTGGTTGAGCTCAAAACATTTTTGTTCTATATATTCAAAGAAAATCTCAAACATTTAGGTCTTTTTTTGTATACAGTATTTTGTATTGCAGTGTTAAGTTATTTATATTGTACATGTTAAATCCAAATCCTTGTTTTTCAGAAAATTGCAAAGCAGTAGCTACAGTATTTGCAAAGTGTGAATTAATAATCAGATTAAAAAGTGCTTATTTATGGCTGGAGGACTAAGCACAGACAGTACATGGGGGTTTTAGTATGAAGTACCTGGTAAATTCACTAGTTTACTTCCACACAAAGGGACCCCCTCCCCCCCTTTTCATAAGCCCCTATTGATATCTGCAGGATCTTTTATATTGGTATCTTTGGTTTCGTGCACAGAATTTACTACACAATAATAAATGCATGTGAAGCTCCAGTTTGGGAACTTAGGCTATTAATTTCCATGATTCCTGTGGTACCACACAAATTAACATACTATTTTTGATGTTAACTTAAGCTCTGTAGTTCTTTTTATTCTTTTTTGTGGGCTCGCATCAGAGATAATTGTTGGAATATTGTTAATGCACAGCAACTGGTGTAGTTTGGATTTTGTAAATGCACATGGGGCACTTCTTGCACACAGCGAGACACAGTGATTTGTTGGGGGTTTGTTTGTTTTTTAAATTGCTGTTCTTACTGGTGTGTGTTTTTGAATTAAGGAAATGTACATGTATTACATTTCAGATTTGTTGCTGATAAATAAACAAATACAAAAAAGTACCTTTGAAAGTCTAATTATGACAATTAAATGTGTGTGTGTGTGTGATATGATTTCAGACCCTTTCAACAAATAAATGTGGTCTGCAGATGGTATATCATGCAAAGCATACCTTCAATCTTATTTTTCAACCTCTTTTAGATTCAGTTCCGTAATGCTGTTAAATGTATTTGTACCATATTATCTTGAATATAAGCATATGGGCCTATGTGAGATAAAATGCTTTTTCACCCTTTTTCTTATGCCAGTTCTCATTCAAGTATTTATGCACATCTTTTTTTTAAATGCACCTATATTTGAGTAAAAGTTCAACCTTGAATTTGCCCTTAAGCTTATGTTATAGTGTTTAAGATGTATCACTGTACATGTGAATACAGTAAAATGTTGGAACTAGAACTGCCAGGCAGTTTTACGGCTTCCAAGCTCAGTACCAGTTGGAAGTTTTGGCAGGCTGTAGCATTGCAGCACAAATGTCAGTAACAGATCAGTTTTATAGAGCAGTTTCAGTTCAAAATACTGCATTAGTTCATTATCTCACAATGCTTTATAACTTTAAACACCATAGTAACAATGACCCTATCTACACACTGTAAGGTGTTATAAGCTAATTTTACATTGTAACTTAAGGAGAGGTCAAAGGTCACAGGCAAGGTAATTTTTGGATTGCGCATATATGGTTTCCTATATGTGTTCCATAGTAACCATTAACTTATCTGCACTCTGTAAGGAGTTATAAGCTAGTTTTACATTTGTCTGAAGATTTTGAAAGGTTTTTAAAGAAATGTGTCAGGTGGAATGTTGGTTACGCACAAACACCATTTTTAAAAGTTAGTTGTGTTGACACAGGGATGATGCTGTTCGAATTTGGAGTTAATCAAGAAAACTGTGTTCAGCAGAAGTGGTTTTAAATTTAAGAACAAAAGGTAGGTCTGGCTGTCATCTTTTGTTTTGAAAAAACAGTTTTGCCATATTTGAATTCCATTGTCCCCAGAATGACGCCTACCAAGTTAGGAGTGAGTTGGTTAAACGGTTTGCAAACAGAAGCAGTTTGATGTTTGGGGTGCATTTTGGCAAATTTGGTGGCAGCCATTTTGATAGTAAAATTTATCGCAGCAACTTCTGCTTCCCAAACTTTAAGTGGCTTTGGTTGCTGATGACGTATGCGAAGATTAATCGGTTCACCACTTCCCAAGAACATTTTGAAAGGTTTTTTAAAGAAATGCATCAGGCCACCATCTTGGTTGACACAGGAGTGCAATTTTTTTTTTTGCATCTGAACTAATCTACATGGGATGATACCTACCAAGTTTCATGTTGATTGGTTACACCGCGTGCAAACAGGAGCAGTTTGAAGTTGATATAATAATAATAACTAGTTGCCAGCAACTTTACGGCTTCCAGTACGAGTAACAGTACCAAACACTTTAGCAAATAGTGCAGAATGCTAATTTTACATAGGAACCAACGCCCTATCTGCATTCTGAGTTATTAGCCAGTTTTGTATGTTGATGATGTCGCCCAGTGTGGCCGCCTTGTTTTTTTATTGTAGCAACTTCCCTTGAACAACTTTTAAAGAGAACCACAGTAGGATCATGCGTGCCAATTTATGGTTCAATAGGACTAGCAGTTTCAGAGACAAAGGTTTTTGTAAGCCAGTTTTGTATGTTGATGATGCCATCCAACGTGGCCACCATGTTTTTTATTGTAGCAACTTCCCTTGACCAAATCTTAAAGACAACCACGCCATGATCATATGTGCCGTTGGGTTTGTTTCAATCAGGCAAGCGGTTTGGAGAAGATCTTTTTAATTTGTGATTGACGTCAGGCAGCACGGCCGCCATACCACACAACCTATCGGCTTCTTACAAACACCAGTTAATTTTGGATTATCCCTCAACATCTATACCAACTTTCAGCACTCTGCAATAAATCCTCAAAATGTTTTTTTTTCTAGGAAAAAGCAGTAAAATTGGGGATGGGAAATTTGCTGCTGGATAACTTCACTCAGATTATGTGCTCTATAAATATCTTGGTATCTCTGAATAGATAATTATTTCCTCTTTAAAAATATGCCAAGGGTTTTAATGAGCAATGCATTTAGGTTTTCAAAGGTACCAACTGTACAAAAGTTACATGCCATCAGAAAACTGTATGCTTCCTTGACAAAGGTGTGAGAACCATCCGAACATTGGGAAGACCACTCATCTGAGCAAATAAATGCATTTAAAAAGTTAGCACTGATTTGTTTTTTTTAAACCCAAAAATGTCTAACATCTTACTTTTTTGCTTTTGCTTTTTATTTTGTATTATTTTCTCTGCAGACATGTGTAGAATAAAGTTTATGCATTGTGCAAGACTCCAGCAATACTGTAATTCTGTTTGATTGCACAAATTGATTTCTCTTCAGGAGAAAAGAGCATGCTTTTCATTAAACCAGATTAATACACAATATCGCTTCCACAGGAAAAAGCAGCACATACTGTATGACAGTTTTGCCAAACTATGGTTGCTTCAGTATATTTCTTTAAAAGAACAATACAATTGAAACTTTTTTTCACTGTAAAATATTGATGTACACAGACATTTTGATGCTAAATATGTGTGCTTTTACTTTGTGTCATACTATATGCAGTATATCAGAGCATAACATTTTTTTACAGACTATTTCTACTGATTCAGGCTACTATATTTATTGTATGTGGTGTAGAGAACTCTATAGTCCTCATATCTGGTAAAGTACATTAGCCACATATTTTGCATATGTCCAGTTAGATTTCAGTCAAGTAACAGTGCCAACAAATGTAATAACGCTATAATTAAACAACTTCTGTTACTTATTTATTCATTGTAGTGTTTTATAAGTACATAAGGCATTTGTTAACAGTTCCAGAGACTGTTGGAATTAAACTTTCTCTATTACTTTAGTTTAGAGAAATGTAATGGTACAGAGCCTGTTTTAACAATTCAAACTTTTAATGTCCCAATTTTATAATGTGTAGTTAACCATACTTATACCGGCAATAACATTAATTTTTTTTTCTGTAAATATACTTTTGTCCCAGGGTTTGAGTATATTTGCAATTGACTTGCATTCTATGATAACCCTTTAAAATAATGGCCTCTGAATCATGTGAATACCATCATGTTTTCCAGTTCTTTTCTAATGATTTTTTTAGTTGTACAGATAGCCTGGCCAAAGATCCATGATGAATATGCAGTAAGTGGAATACCTTTTACATAACAGCCATTCGACTGGAATGTGTATAACTCTGCTATCCTTATATATATTTTTTTTCTGTAAACAGTTCCATAGCAAGTCCGGTTCTGTGAATAAATGTTCCTGGACCGTGCAGAAACCTTTTTTCACCCTGGCAGTTTGCTCCGCTTTCAATAAAGTCTTCTGTCAGCCTGGGGGTGTATGGTAGCCAAACAGTAAGAAGCATGGTTAAAATAAATAAATAAATAAAAATAGAACCTTATTGGTTTGTAAGATATGTTTTACTTTTGGCTGTGCTGTCTGTAGGCAGTTGGGTTTTATAAAAAATAAACTACTATAATTATCTTATTAACAAGGTAAATTTCAAAGAACTGGAACGTTTTCAAATTGTTTGATTCTTTTGATGTATTATTAAAGGGATCCTCAAAATATTAACATTAGCTTTTCTTTGATTCATCTACCTAATTACCTATTTAGATTTTAAAGGGGACCATGTGATCTGGATCCACATGTGAACTTTTCATCCCCACATTCTCCTAAATTCAACATATTGTTAGTCTACCCACAAGCAGCATTGCAGATAGAGTGGGACTGTCAGTTTTTAATTTTAAGCCTTTCTCTCCATTGTCAAAAAAAAATCACAGACACAGATATTGGTTACAGGATTTATTTGAATCCGTAACACAGTTATAAACATATCTGCTTGTATTATGGATAGTACCGAACAAATATTGTATAAAGCATTGTAAAAACAAAAAGCATACTGTTACAGGACGGATACCTGTGAAAGACAGTGACATGTTGACTATATGGCTAGAAGTACATAGAGCTAACAAAATAATTTGAGTAAATATGACATTATATGTATTACCATGATTTTGTAGGCCACACATGTTCCTATATACAATACAAACACATTACAATATTACACATTGCATCTTTTATGTGTGAGACCTATGAAATTACAATAATTCATATTAGGTAAGATTTACTGGAATTTCTTTGTTAGCTCTATGTACTTTAAGTGCGCTATCCAATTGCTGATATAGATAGGAGATAGGAGAAATGAAGAATCTGGTGGAAGAATAGAAGCCGGAATGGGCCACATTTTAACTGCATACATTTTAACCTTTATTTCTGAGCGGAAACATCACTTTCCATTTTTTAGTTATTTTCCTCTTTTTCATCATTTCTAAAATTAAAACCAGATTCCACTGATTGAACAGCCTTTACTATCATGTGATATCTCTATGAAAGGCATTGAGCCAAGCTGATCTACTTTATATGTCTTTCGAATCGACATTGAAAAGATCACCGTGGATGCACTTTTGGGGAAAAAAGCATGAGTGAAAGCATTTTTTTTTTGGCATATAAAACACAGTTAGTGTGCACTTTCCAGCCAACACTACTGTAAAAGCCATGCCATTATTGAAAATAAGGTATATAAACTATAGTCTGGACTAAACTGTTCTCTATAGCTACATGGTTGAATGTACAGGCTTGGAGGCTGCAGAACGGCTCACTGTGAGTGTGCACCTTAAAGTTGTAACAGTCAAAACAAAGCAAGGCATTTTCACTAGACTATTCATTTAATGGCCTTCTAAGTATCTCCTTTTTCTAGCTTCTATTGGATTACATTAATTATTGTTTGAAAGCATTCAGTATAGAAAGGGCAGTACAGAGTGGCTGATGCATAGATCTGGGGTTTTGGGACAGAAAGATATTCTGTTTTTTAAACTCAGCCACTGCCCCTTCAAACAAATCCCAGAGCAAGACAAACTTCCCTTGTGTCAAAATCCCATTCAGGTGTACAAATGAAAAGAAATATGTGGCATCCCAGTTGGTCTATTCAGACTGTAATGACTACTGAACAACTAAATGAAAAAGCAAATGAACAAAGCAACAAATGCAAACAGTTCAATAAAAATGTCTACATTCCAATTCCAAGGTACTAATAACAAAAAAAGATTTGGGCTGATTCACTTCGATCCCTCTTGGAGCAAATCATGTATATTATCTAATTCCCCCCCACCCCACCCCCCTTGTCAATAACACAGTTATTGTTATATGAACCTTTGGACAGTAATACAAAATGTTTCTGAAAACAAGCGTTAAACCAAGTTGGTGTTTACTGAACATACAAGGATACTGCTTCCAGCTAGTGAATGTTATTTCCATTAGAATTAGAACGCAGACCCTTTATAAATCTGCTTGCATCTAGTGTTCTTGTAACTAATAACGAAAACTGTGATCATTTGGTCTGATTTCAGAATGACTTAACACAAGTTAAAAAAAAAAAACTGCTAGAGAAGAAAATGCATCAAGATACACTTCAGAATATAACTACTTTAACTGAACTGTAGCTACACTGTGCTTGTACTTTTGTTACATTACTTAATGCATGCCTTTACAACACAAATATATGTTTGGGAGAACTTAAATAAATGTATGGAGTTCCATTCTCACAACCACATACCTGTGTGCTAACCGCATGCAATAAATATTGGAAACATTTGGTTATTATTATAACCCTGGTTCCCTGGAATAGAAAAGTTAACCATTACCCAATGGGTAATCTGAAACCTGAAAAAGATATAACAAAGCTGTTCGCAGAGCCTGTGACACAGACATGGCCCGCCCCTGAGGGCATAAAAGAACTGCGCTCACAGATCTCAGCGACATTTTTCCTCCAAGCCTGCTGCAATCCCTATTTCAGGGAATCAGGGTTATGATAATACCCTAATGTTCCCTGTCAAGTACGAAATGTAACCATTACCATATGGGTGAGTGTACCAAAGCCGTCGCAAGGACAAGATTGCAGAACGACTGGAATGCTACAAGGCTAAGCCAAGAGGCAGTCTAGTGATTTACCATGTGGAACCCCAGTAGCATGTAGCTAGGGCTAAAAAAATGTAGGGAGACACTCACCTCTATGCCTATTGTAAGGGTTGACTTGGAAGCTGCCCTAACACTCTAGTTCCAAAGCCAGGGTTTTGAGGATCCAAGACATTCAGTATGTAGAACCTAGTAAAGGTATGGGGAGTAGCCCACACTGCTCCATTACATATGTCCTTGCCAGAATAAAGCCCACAAAGTTGCCATTCCCCTGGTGGAATGGGCAATGAGCTTTTCCAAAAGGGGCAAGATGGCCAGCTCATAGCCAGTACTAACTGTGTTTGCTATCCACTTGGACAGCTGCTGCTTATACAGGGCTTGACCATGGGACTAAAAATTGTTCAGACTGTCAGAGCATATGAAGCTGTCACTCCCTGTCAGACTGGAAATGAGGTGGATGGAAAATCATCGGTTGACATGAAAGGCTACCATAATACTATATAATTGCCTATCCATGAGGCAAACACACTGGCTAAATAAGCATGCTTGAGGATCACCTCAGAGAACCGGCACTGCTTGTTGGAGCAGGTATTGTCCTTGGACAGGAGCGCTAAATTAGCTGCCTGGACCAAGGCGGCAATTGAAGCCTCCACTGGCAGAAAATGGGCCAGGGCCAGGCCCAGCTTCTCTGCATCATGCATCCTATATAGGGCATCCATCAACCAGGAAACAGCAGGAGCTGTAGCTGGATGATCCCAGGATGACTGGATTTCAAAAAGAAAATCTGGGTGCATTGGGGGGGACACGGGACAGCACTAGCAAGATTGCAGTGGCCCTCTTGATCAGTGGTAGAAGCTCTGCAGACAGGGAGAGCTTAACCACAGGGGATCTGCTGTCAGACTCCATTTCCTCAGAGAGGAATGCCGGCTCTTGTTCGCCCACCTTATCACAGGCGGTGGAGGCAGTAATTCTGCTAGAACTGTTCGTTGGTGGGGAAACAGATGCCTAGAGCTTTTACGTCTGCTCTGAGTCATTTGGAACGGCGTCTCTTCTTCCTTGGGGGAGGAGAAGAAGCCGTGAAGATGGTTTCCTACATGAGCTACTTTCCCAGGTGCGTCATCCGGTCTCCCTTGGTACAGCCACCTTTCTAACAGATTGTGATGGAGAAGAGTGCTGTGCAGGAGTAAAGGACGCAGGGCCCTCTGCAGAGCTGCAGTAGAAACGTTTCTCCAATGTCTGTCGTTTGCTGTGACATAATCCCCCCCCCCATGCACAAAACTCGCAGAAACTGCCTCCTTGGCGTTCTCTTGCCCCAGGCAGGAAGAGCATCTGCCATGCTTGTCCTCAATAGACAGACTGGACTTGCAGTCTTGCAGGGATAAAACCTAGGCATGATGCAAGAAGCAAGCAATGCAGTGTACAGTATACTCAATCTGCTTTTAAATATATAAATAACAAAGGGGCGGGTCAAGACCCAAACAAGACCAGTTAGGTACTGGTCCGGGGGCATGAGCACCGGTCGGTAGCGGTCTGCATATGCCTGGGTAGTAACCGGGTCGGTTCGCTACTGGGTCTGTTCGGCACCAGTTAGGTGACTTTAGCACAGAGTCTGTACGGTACGGTACCGGGTTGGCACCGGTGTGGTAGCAGTGCAGTACCCTCAGTCCCAGTTCGTCATACACAAGACTGAGGGATACCTGTTCTTAGATGGTACTAATAACCTTTGTAATGGTGATGCTAAAAGTTACCAAAACGGTATCAAGATACTGTGGATGGGATTGCAAGCAACCAACACCTGAAGTGCGTATCTTGGTCCTGCTCTCACTGTACATGTGCAAAGCATCTGGTTGCAGACTGGCCTGTGTGCAGTGTCTGTAAAAAGAGACAGAAAACACAAGAGAAAACTTCACTGCAAAACCGTAATAAAATATTACAGTATAATGTGTAGCAATAAAATGAGAATAAAATGTCCTGTAATAAAAAATGACAAATAATAACTCCAGACGGAGCTTTGCAGCCTGGAGGGAGAGCACAAGTCAGCTGACTTATGCTGCTGGATCGCTGGGAAAGAGCGACTACAGCCGCTGGCTTGATGCGGGGCACAAGGCCGCAGTGGGACGTAACAAGCACCAGGCTGTAGTGCACAAATTACACGTAACTACTGAAAACTATTACAGCGATTATTTTAATATCACATACATTTTGTGTAAAAACACAATGAATGTGAAATATATAGCAGATAGAGGTAACAAGTACTTATCTGAACAAGGCTTGACCGTCAGGTCAGTCTTTGAAGGAAGAATGTGTTGGAGGGCTGTGAGCACAGTACTTCTGTGCCCTCGAGGGCGGGCCATGACTGCATCACAGACTTATTCAGGTTTCTGAGTCTTTAGGAGGTAAATACCCATTCGGTAATAGTTACATTACGTACTTGAAAGGGAACTACAGTGTAATTACATGTAGTTTATGTACATGTATTTTGAAATGTATCATAATCCATATCTTTCCATAATCTATAATTCAGCTACTTTGAATTTCTTGCCAAGTTAACAATAATAATAATAATAATAATAATAATAATAATAATAATAATAATAATAATAATAATAATAATAATAATAATAAAAACAACAACAGTAATATTAATAAAAATACAAAAACATATATGTTTTAAATGTATCTTTAAATTAACTCTTAAAGCAAAGGCTTGAATTAGTCTCACACTCGGATAGTCTAGCATCTACTTCTCTCACTCTCTTGTCCACTTTCCTCTTTTTCTCTAAACTGAGTCCTATTAGCATCTCTTGGGCTATGTAGCAACAATTCTCAACATCCTAAAACCAGAAAAAGCAGATTTCTATGGTGGGAGCCACATATACTACAAATATTGTCAAACAATAGACAAAGTAGAAACACTTGATAATAACCAATAACACTGTGGTTATTTACAACAGACACTGTCAAATGGTAAATTAGATAAGATAAAAAAGGCACAACTTTCCCTTTCCTAAATACTTTGTAAACATCTCTTCAGTAAGCATGCATAAACATTTCACTTTACAAAAAAAATACTTTTTTTAGACAAAGTACTTAAATATTATTTCTCCAGCAAAATAGAATTCTTTCAAAAATACTCTACCATTCTTCCTATAAACCATTAAAGTTTTTTTTTGTATCATTTATTTTAAAATTTCAGGTCCTTCGAAATTATACACACAGCAGTAAACAGAGCAGCAAAAAGGTTGCAAAAATAATCTGTAAAAGCTTGCAAAGGTATTTTTTTTTAGCCTCTGTCGTTTGCTGTGACATAATCCCCCCCCCCCAATCACATGGGTAAGAATAACAACCAATCCTGAAGCCCCTCATTGTTGGGTCATGTTATACAGCAAACACAACATCATAGGAGAAAAAAGCGTTGTTTACTCTATACCATCTTCCTTACTTTTATACAATAAATTAATACTAATGCCCCATAACCACATATACTCTTCTGTGCAAACTTAAGGTAGGCAATAGGAAGTACATAATCCTAGATTTAAAAACAAAAACCTGAAGATAAAGAGGATCAACTTCCATTCGCCCTACTTGTCAGCATGTCTGTGCTCCTGCTCCTTTCTCACATGGCCTGCCTTGCTAATTGATTTCGGAGGTTGGTAAAAAAAAACAATCTAACGGTACAAAGGACTGTTTGCCCTCCTTACAAACAACAAAATGAAAATAATGGCAAACATGGGGCTTTTCTGTTGTTGTCAGAATTCATTTTACAATATTAAACTGTTTTAACAATTGCTTTTTCCAAACTTCTCATTTTGCAGATAAAAACATAAATCACCCAATAATCTTCCTTTATATTATACAACTTTATTTACAGGTTCCAGTATTAATTTGTTAAGAAGGTTGCCATAAACACTATGTTATGTTTTCTGATTAAAAAAAAAAACCTGCTATACGCGTGTTACTACAGATAATATTCATGTCTGCTTTGTTGTAACAAAATAAGCACCTGTTTAGAAAATGTGTTTACATTATTTTATAAAATGCATATTAATAGATTTACAAATGTTTTATTACTAGAACCTTGAAATAAAGTATTAGTGATTCATTAATTATTCATGAAAAGCTGGTTTAACTTTGGTGATTTATCAAACTAAATCTACATATTAAAAAATGAAGAAGCATTATTAATAAATTCCTAATATGTAAAGCAATTTATTATTTAGCTTATATACCAGTGTAATACACCCACACACATGGAAAAAAAAATCCCAGCAAAAAGTGAAATGGCACATGATACAGCTTGCATGGACTGTATGTACTTCAATAGCATTTACAAGTGGGCTCAAGTTCCAATCCCCACGCCTGCCAATCACTACTATGTGTTTATTATTTTAAATAAATACAGTATTTAAATATATTTCTTGAGCCATTGCAATACAGCTCTAATTATAATATACTCAGTGTTACAGGAAATCAATTTACAATAACACCAATTAATGTTATTAGAAAATATAAAAAGAATAAGAATGTCATTTCAGCTAGATAACCTTTGTTGGCAGTTTTATTAGTGTATTTTAGTGTGTTTTGCATTTAAAAGAAATCATTTATATTCTGAGATATATATATATATATATATATAGATATATATATATATATATTATAATATATATATTATATATATATAGATATATGATATTTGTGTGTTGTGTGCACATTATTCCCTTTAAATTAACTGAAATTTATGTTTGTAAAAAATTACAACTTTTCAAAAAATACATTTACCTTTGTTGGGAGTTAGCTCCGTGTCGGGACTCTACTCCAAAATGGAAAAAAACCTGCTCAATTGATGCTCAGACCTTCTCAGGTGCCTTGAATGCATTATCTTTCAAAACAAAAACAGAAATCTGGTCTTGGAGTTGGGTACATTATTACAATGCAGTCAACCTCCAGCTTTACTCCCTGTAAACCTCCAGTAAAAAACAAAAACCACACGAAAGCCACATTAGCTAATTAAGCTTTACCAGTGTTTAAGTCAGGATGTCGACAACAACTATATATGGCTTTGTATCCATGTCGTAGTCTTCGGGGGTATACTCTCAAAAGTCCTTTTCAGTGCAAGATTTAAAGACCATCCTTCTCCTTGGTCATTCCCTCCAGACAGGTTCCGGAGCTGAAGAGCATATGTATGCATGAGAAAATATTTATCCCCTTGCTTGTGGGTGTGGAATAAAATAGGCAACTTTAAGGCAAAGTCCTTCTTGAAGATGCTCTGTTTTCAAGTCACTTCTTGTGAAAGTACAGTGTCCGGGTCATGCCAGCTTCCACCTTTAATATCTGGTCACTGATTATTTCCACCAGCATGTCGGGGAACTCCACTTTCAGGGCCTGGGACTCTCGGAACGTGTAGAAGCAGAAATCCAGCAGACTGCCCACCAACTGCAAGGGAAAGACACAGATATTGGGATTAGCTTGTTATTGCACATACAATCAACATGACATCAAAAATATATGGTAAAAGGAATAGTCAACACAAGATGGTGGATAGATTTTGGAGCATAAATAGTCAAATACATACATTTGTTTTTACTTTGACTAAAAATGTTGCGTGCAAATTATACAGTATTATCATAACTTAGGGATATTGGTTTTTGCCATCAGATTCAGAATATTAATAATACGCTGTGGCAGTGTGCCTGCCCCTGTGCAATTTTTATGTTTATATGTTGCGTATTGTGTGTTAATGCTGATATATGGTCATTGGTACACAAGATATAAATGCCATCGCCTGGGGATGCCGTTTGCCATCGCCTGGGGATCCTAGTACGCCATCGACCTAGGGATGCCATCGGCTCTGCTTTGCTGCAGGGAATACTGTGGCCGGAGCCCCAGAAAGGGAAGCTGCCGGCTGCAAGGAAGGGGGGAGAGGTCAGGAGATCACCTTCTCACGCAGCAATTTCGCTGCAGTAGTTCTTATGGCTGGAGCCCCACAGGAGGGATTTGCCGGCTGTGAGGAAGGGGGGGGGGGGGAGACCACCTTCCTCAGCAGCCTTTCCGCTGCGGAAGTATGGTGGACTACCATACTATCAGCCATGCCACTACCGGCAGGGGTGCTGACAGCATTTGCAGCCATGGGTTAATTGAAACCTCGCTTCCTGGCTCAAGACTCAGTGTTGGACTTTTGGACTTTTACGGGGGGAGATGGCCATTGAGGCCATGTGTGCTGCGCACAAGGGGGGAGGTATGTGGCAGTGTGCCCGCCCCTGTGCGTTTTTATGTTTATATGTTGCGTGTTGTGTGTTAATGTTGGTGTATAGTCATTGGTACATGGGATACAAACGGGTATGTGTAACACGAGGGATTTAAAATGTATATTTGTATTTAGGCACGAGGATTACACAGCACTTCATGTGCAGGTAAAATGTAATAATATGTGAGCACGGGGACTTGCAGTAAAATTAATTTACGTTCAGCTGTACCGAGACTCCAACTGAATGATTGTATAGCAATCGAGTCTCAGTACAGCTGCATAAAGCAGCATGTTTTCACTCACTCTGGGTTGTGTGTTCAGGGCGAAAGAAGGGGAGAGTGAGGAGATTAAAGTAAGCTTTAAAAAGATAATAATCAATTGCTACGTCGTGCTGTAGGACCAGCACGGTACTTGTTTGTTTAGTGTTCGTGCCGGTTGTTAGTGTCTGTTCATTTTGTTTGTCTATTTATTTTGGTTCAAGTGCTGTGTACTGTTTTATTCATCATTTTTATTTTGTGTGGGTTAATAAAGCACTGAGCACCGCAGCGTCTCAGTTTCCACCTGCCAGTACTGCCTGTCTCTGCATACTCCTTTCTGGCACCCTACAGCCAGCCTGTTCACATACGCATATTTTATTTTTAAAAGTCCCTTGCAAATAGTATTTTTTTTTTTTACATTTTACTTAAGGGGTGCACAGAAATTGTCCTAAATTCGATATACAGTACCACTACTGAGTCTGAAATGATCTGAACTCAATGAGGCACATTGAAAAGATAGTTATCGCCAGGTTATAAAATTGTTTTTATCTTTTTTTGCTGGGTTATAAATAACTATTTTTCTATTGATGGATTATTTATAAATCACTATGTAACCACCATGTAACTGCATATGGCATGTGGAACAAGCTCCAGCCTTGAGTTGCTGTATCAGTAGATAATTACTGTTGTATGTATTTGCATACAGTACATACAGTATAACTAAATTACTGAACAAGCCACACAACTCTGTAACAGAGACGCAAATGGGGACTTTGCTTTGGTAATGTATTGGTATCTGGGCAAGGGGCCCTAAAGTATATACATGTTTTTCAACAACTTAAATGACTTAATGGTAGGGCAGGTAGTTTTTCCAATCATTAGTTCCACTTGGCAGAAGTGTGTTTCTGTGTGTAAATGTGAATATGGTAAACCTTGTCCTAAAAAGCAGCTGTTTCTATAACAGACTTCTCTGTCACTTTCCCATCATTCTTCCCACGCATATGTTAGCCATGTGTCCTAACTGTCCGAAATGTTAAATAAACGTATTAAACATGTTAAAGAATAGACAGAAAACGTCTTCTATTTTACAATCACAAGTTTCACTGAAAAACAGTGGTTATGAAATGACTGAATAGTTCCTCCAGAATCTGAACTTCATATAAGAAATTCACATATTCAGTAATTCTCTATCCTTTAGCTATTATATAAGTATTTTATTGATTAGTGTACTTTCCTCATGAATGCACAGATTTTGGACCCATCTTTTGAACATGTTTGATTAAAACACGGTAACCATACTTGCTACCAGTACAATTGATTGCATCAGTGAACATTTGACTGTGATAGTTTTGAAACCATCTTGAGGCCTTCCTACAGTATAGCCTTTTTATTACACGTGCACATGTAATATATTTTTAACTGACCATGGATATCCAAGTTTGTTTTGACGGTTTAGGAACCAAGTGAGCAAGTGTCCAAACACACTTTTTTTCCTAAAGGAAATTTTCAAAGAAAAAAAAAATTGATTGACTTTTCCTTTCAAGCTGCAGTGCCTGAAGGACCCACTTTCTGCAATACCATAAATAGAACTTTTGGGGAGTTTTTAAACTACAAGATCAGACAGTAACAACGGCTCAACTTTTAAGAACGGTAATGATTCAACAAACTAGATTCTGCTCTGGGCTGTCTTGGAAGCCAGGAACAGCCTTGGTTGTCCAAACAGCCTTACTTGTTCAAAACATTACTTACATTTTTTTTTTTTTTTTTTTAAAGTATCACTTAAGATCACTTAAGATCAATTAAGAAACACTAGTAATTTAAAACCTACTGAAATAACGTCCTCCAGCTGAGAAGCCTACCATTAACCTCAAGGCACCAATTTAGCCTCAGTCAGTGTTACTGGTTATAACAGGTGCCTGTGGATTATCCTAGATTTAATTTTGAAATGCACGTACAGGAAAAGAGGGTAGATAAATTGACCTTGGTTAGAATGAGGTCATAATATTTTATTATATTCAATTATATTGTATTATATAGAACCCACGATCATCTACAAATATTTTGTTGAATGTATTACTGTACAGTACCTCAAATGAATAATACTAGCATAGTGATTTACTATTATGGCTTATACAAACTGGGCATGTTGAAGTTTCCAACTTTACTAACCAGAACACCTATAATCCAAACTTGACTGTAGTTTTAGTACATCACTGAATCTGGCTACCTGTGTCTTTATTACCAATATCCAGGTAAAATATATGTGTATCTGCATGTAAACGTATGTCAATGTGAGTGTGTTCAAATCCTGCCCTTGGAAAAATATGGTGATCATTTTTGTTACCACTGTTCCATCATTCATACACATCTGTTGGCCATGTGGCCTGACTGTTCAAAAATTAAACATAAGAAACCAAAATATTTGAAAGCAACACTGCACATTATTATAGGGATTGCAGTACACAGCACTGAATGGCATTTATAAATACAGAAATATAGTTTTGTAAATCTCAAATACATAACAGGAGCAAGGCTTAAAGGGTCAACATTTCCAAGGACATTTGGCACACACAGCCAAAACCATTGATGGCAGAGTGCCTATCAAGACTTCTCTTTAAAGATAACTTCTGCCTTCTCCTTCTTTAAGACTAAACTCCTCTATTGATGAACTCACACTTCTATATTGTTCGACCCTAACCCATCAACCCTGATCAGCCACTATAGATCACAACTTGTATATGGTATTTATATGAGTTAAGTGTACACTCCCTGATAAAATGCAATGCGTCTTAATTTCACTTATTAAAACCTTACAGGTCTCTCTCTCACAGTGAGTACCACCACTCCTCAGAATTCCTGCTTTGGCATCTGTAACAGGCAGTGGTAATTGCAGGTTAAACAAAGGGGACTAGAAACAAAGTGTCTACTGTTAATAACCTGAGGAAGGACTGCAGGGAGCTGACAAAACTGGGCAAATCGCAGGTTAAGGAAAGGAGCTTAGGTTAATTGGTTAATTAAAAATTCCTAAAATTCCATGCTTTCAGTGGGAAGGGGGTGGAATTCAATGGTATAAAAAGCTTAGTCGGACAGTTTACTGGGTCATGTCCCTGAAAAGAGTGAGGGACTTGGTTTAATTGTCAGAAAACTTAAACTGAACAATTGTACTGATGTCATGGTGAAGACTGCTGTGCAGGCACTTGTGGAAAGCTTAGCGTCGATAAACACTTTAAGCCAAGCCATATTAATCTTTGTTTTAATAGTCTTTTTCCGTTTCTTAAATTACCTTTGTAAAAAAAAAAAATCCTTGATCTGTCATATTTTTAATGGTGTCCAGCTTATAATTAATACAATTGTGCCAAACATGCTTTTCAGCTCAACACAGCTGGTCTCCAGTCTCTCTCTGCTCTCTGGTACCCCTGCTCCTGTTACAGTAAAGCTTCAGGTTTTTGGAAAGCACATTTTCATTCCATGAGGTAACAAACACAAAAAAACTTTAACCACACACATATTTAACCCTTAATTTATAAAACTTGCAAGATACAGTGTGTGCCAACCAACAGGAAACTATAAAATTAGAAGCCAGCTGCAGCGGCAGAAAACCAAAACTGTTGCTTTAATTGGCCTTTCACAGGCCAGGATTAAATACAACGATAGCTGTCTTCTGGCCATTATGGAGATAAAGACATTTGTTTTTGTTGGCATCACAGATATGGCTAAACCCTAACTCTAAACTCTAACCCTGACACCCAATGTGCACTTGACCAATCCTGTGAAACTCATTGGAAAAATAGTATTCAACTTTTTTTTTTCTGTATCGCTGAAAAACAAAATTCTAATATATTTAACAAGATCTCAAGTTTCCTTCTGAAATCAGTTTTACTGTATCAGGTAGATCAGATCATATGTGCCAAGTTAAAATATGCATGGATTCAGCCCTCCAAACAGCTAACACTTGCTTGGTAATAGCACCATGTATTTCTTACTGCGTTAATTAATGTGTCTAATGAGCTAAATCACATTCTCAATCAAACCCACATGTCAAACAGAAACATTTAGCACCCCCTTGCTTCACCCGTAGAGTAGCCTGATATATTAAATGGCTGGAATTCAACAAGAACATTTGGAATTATAGTGCAGGACAATAATAATACAAAAAAAATAATGGAAAATTCCATGGATACAGTATTCTGAGGCCCAAAATGCTGTGTGCTGAAAATTCATGAAACCACAAACTTGCACAAAATAGGCTCTTTCAAGTTTCTTGTGTTGAACATCGACAGTTAGAAATCCTCTTATGAAAATAAACAGGCTCATTTGTATGACAAGTTCAGCCATATATATGTATATATATATATATAATATATATATATAATATATATATATATATATATATATATATATATATATATATATATATATATATATTTTAATATATTATAAATATTATCTTTTTTATAGGAAACAGCTGTGTTAACATATTATACAATCTTATGACTCCAAATCCATTTACAGTTAAAAATAAACTAAATAAAAATAAATTTTAAAACTTTTCCAAACCTTGCTATTGCAATTTCATTCTTTAAATTGGACGGCAACACATGTGTGATATTAAGCATAGCTACTGTACAATACCAACCACTCCTAATCTTCAGCATACTGTTTTATACAGCAAGGGTTCCCAGATTTTCTTTGCTCAATGACCCTGTGATAGGGGTGTGGTTTATCCGCTGACAGGCGGGGAGAGACAGGGAGGTGATGTTGAAAATATCACAGGCATTCAAGATTTATTTACACAAAAAACAAGACCATGTGAAGCTAGCAACAATGGTAGGCCACAGGCAAAATCATAATAACTTCGACACAGAACAGAAAATGCAAAAACAAAACTAAGAAACAGAAGTTACCTTTAAGACGGCAAGCACTATTCCGCTATTCAAGGTGGTCCCGCTGACACACCTCACTATACTTGTGGGATTGAATCCATTAAACTAATCCCTGTTCCAATTATTAATAATGGAAATACCAACCCCAGTTACACACATGGTGGCCTTGTTACTCGTGGAGCTCCGATCCCAAATTCAGAGGATTTTGGGTTCAAAAGTTTGTTGTCCTGGTAAAACGGACGGTCCTGGTCCTCTGGCTTTTCAGCAGCCCTGAGGTGTGTCATCTTTTATAGCGAGACACTCTGCTTGGAAATGCCCTTTCCCCACAACCAAACACAGCAGATAGCATGTGACACATGGGGTGTCTGAATCTACTTCAAAACAAATAGAAAACCCCAGTACGAAAATAAACAAAACTAAAACTTTATTATTTCAGCCTTGATGTGAATAAATTGGTCACTATGCCAATTAGCATGCATTTATTTTAGCAAGTCAAAACTAGTAATGTAACAAAACTATAAATAAACAACTCTAAATGTTACCCCACAGCCAGAATTACAAATACATCAGGAAATCATGGAATGACATTAATTGATCTTGTATGAGAGTATCTTCTGAGTGTATTTGCACCTGTAGTATGCGCAGTAAGCCACATATCCTGGTTCCCATGACAGTTTTTCTTGAACCTGACAGGATCAGCCTTGTAGATCAGTGGCCTGGTTGTCCCCAGAATGTGTTTTAATATTGACTGTCTGCAAATGTCTGAATGATCTAAAGAGACCAATGATAGACACAAAGCCAATGGAATATCCCTGCCTATAGTAGTAACATGCAGTTCTGCTTTGGTACTTACATCATGCGTGGCATCCAGCAGTTTAGTCAGCTGGTAGAACCTCTGCCACGTCTGTCCAGAGTTGTTGGTAGCCTTACCCACAGACCTCCTCAGCTCTTTAATGTAGTTTACTCTCATTTCCTCAAATGCTGCATGGTTCTTGAGACCGTCTCTGGGAACTGCACATCAAAAAATTCCACTGTCAAAATGAGTTCTTAAAACATATTTTTTTGTATAGAATTTTAACAATGTCAATCAGCGGTAAATGTCACATTAACGATATATGTAAAACGCAAAGCAAATTTTTCCATTTTATAATCACATGTATTTTCTTTAATATAAAATATGATTTAAATTATTATTAATAAATCTTAATTATATAAAGTGATTGAATTACAGTTCACATTTACCAATAATTATTCAGAAGAGAACGACATGCAGTTTTCCCAATTTGGTTATTGCTGAGTTTATTCCTGACAAAATCAGAAGAATAACCAATTGACTGCTGTGGCGAACGATGACTTAGCTGTGCAATAAAAACAGTACAACAGTATATTATTGTAATGTCCATAACTACAGTATCTCAGAGATTGTATGGCAAAGTCATAATGTTAATTTCACACTATACCCAATCTATCAGATCTATAGAACAAAATGAGTTGTACAAAGTGAATGAGTTTAAATAGGCTGTCCTAAAGGGCTGAGCAACAAAACCTGGTATGTATGAAGTCTAATTCACAATATTATGTCTGTAAAATAATCCATTAAAAATGCTCATTTCTCAAATCCCCCTTACAGCTTTGTTTGATTAATATCTAATAATTACTCAATATTTCAGGCGGAAACCTCAAAAGTCTTCCATACAACTCAAAGTCCCGACAGTGGCCTATGGCCACAGTGGTCCTGCTGGAGATGAATTGTCCAATGTATAAAAAGCCTAGTATCCCTATGACACATTTTCTTCAGCAGGATGAAAATTTAAATCAGTGCTTAGTATCGATCAGAAGAATTTCCAGTTGTACATCTGGAGTCTAATAGAGGCACTGTTTTCTGACTAGATAAAAGCAAAAACTGAATAAACTGTAGCACTGCGTGAGACCACATTGCTCCTGTGCAATGTAAAATAACTATCATAATAAACTTAAGACTGCAGACTTGGCACAGATCAACTCAATCAACCTACATGAAATAACTTTTGTGGTAAGCTTAAATGTGAACTATGGTAATATTCAGACTTGCTCCAGGATGTGACCGATTCATTTCTCTCTTGAACGGAGATGACCATCAAGTATCTCAAGGTCTTAAGGCCTGCCTTGATGAGAATAAACTTACTTGCACCACATAAAATTACACCAGCTCCTAAACACACAGGTTTAACTCAAATTATAATAAAGTATGTCATATGGATGAATAAACTTCCATATCCAAAAGCAGAGGTATGAGGAGAACATTCAAATGGCAGTTACAGTTAATGAGCTACAAAGGATTCTGGCTTCAGCAAAATAAATGTATCACATTGTGCCTCCATAGATAACCAACTTTAAAGCCGGGTACGAACAACAAATGAGTTGTTTAATCTAATCTTTTTTTTTTTAAATCTCGTTTTAGGTAAATGTGTCATTTAAATTAGAAATAACCTTCCTTCATAGAGCTTTACCATGCTTTTGTTCTCTGAACTGCAACATGCTTTTATCACGGTTTAGCTTTACTTACTAACTTTATTTATAACTTATAATTTACTTATATTTTACTGTGGCACGCCACAGTAAATCTTACAATGGTACCATTTCACCTTAAAATAAAAGTGCCTTTGCATTAATGCTGAGGACAAAGCTTAATTCTGCTGGTCAAGACATTGTAATCAAGCAAAACGTGTGTTCTATTCATGTTGAAGTGGACTAATCAGTTGAAAAAACAACAACCCCCTATTCCACTGCCCAAGTGTGTAATGCAAGGCCGTCTGACATGCATCATCTCTCATAACCCCTTCAAGCCCTAACCACCAAACAGGAACACACTCTCACACCCACCAGTTAATTAACTTGTGTTACAAAACAGGAAATATGTCACCAAGACAGTAGTTGAAGTAACACACATATACCGACTTGAACAACCAAGCACTATATTGTACAGTACCATATATAATGATGACAATTAAATGAATGAGTAATACACTGTGAAACAGTAGTGTAAAGAAACACATCCTTAAAATGACTAAAAACTCTATTTTTTGTATTTATTTAATTAGTAGTTAGCTTCAGATATAGGTCCACTCTGAAATGCAATATAAACTAATATAAATAAACACTTATTAGACTAAAATATGTTATTGAATACAATAAATCACTGGTAAAATGCATCACCACATTAAGGGGGGGGAATGTAAGGATACGTGCTAAGTGATTTACTGATGCAAAACCCCCATATACTGCCGTAAATCGTGTTTAGCAGTATAAAGTCTGATTTTACTGGTCACTAAAAATGCGGCATATGTAAACAATGGTGTTCACCTGGTGTTCTGCACTTTGCCATCATTAATCCATTAAAATTATACTGAAACGCATTCAAATGATGAAAAGACCATGGAATTGGGTGGGATCTGGACAGTAAACGGACGCTGACATTATTGCTCACCCTCCAAAATCTTTACACCTTTTCTTACAAGGTGCAAACCATTGTAGAAGCGAGTAACTAAATGCTGTATAAAAGCATACACCTGCAGAGACCTGTCATTGGCTTCAGGGTGGCTGCTGTGGTGCACTTCCTGATGTGGCGACACTTGGCTCTTGTTGAGGAGAGGCAGGAACACGTTCAGAGAAGGGCAAGACAAAGAAGACCCTGCATATTCAATCCCACTTTGTTTGGGATGCCGGAGGATGCGGTGCTAAAGTGTCTCACTCCGCAGGTCATCCTGGATCTAATACCTGAATTGAGGGATGAGCTAGACCCCAGGGTCAATCTAGGGACTGCTATCCCTGCACATGTGAAACTGTGGTGTTCTTTGCACTACTTAGCCTCTGCTTACTTCAGAGCACAGTTGGAATGTCTGCAGGGATAACCCAATCCACCTTTTCCAAAGTGCCGGGCAAATTTCTGGATGTCATGCTGAAAAGGGCAGGCCAAGACATATAATTTCGTAAGGATACCAGCATAACTGATGTTGGCTGAAGCTTTTCCAAACAACTGTTTCATGCTGTGAGACCTCATCCATAAGGACTCTCAGTTTCTTCTCAGAAAACATATCTTTTTTTTCTGTGCGTCAAGAGGACTGCCTCTGACATACTTTTTTTGCTTTGTATTTTTGTGCTCCACAAACGTGGTACAGTGATTACTGCTATCTGTACTCCCAACTCTGCAGTGTGGCCACTGACCAGACCCACGCACTGAGATCCTTTTGAGATCCTCATTATCATAACTGCGGATCATCATTTGTGCTTGTTGAGTAATTTGCATTGCTCTTAAGCTTACATAGGGCGCAATGCAAACTAATTGCCTGGCCGCAATGCAATTTGAATTTTGCATCTGCAATTATTTGCACTGCACCTATACTTAATCAGCTCCTAAATGTGTTGCTACCCTAAGATTTAGTTAATTAGATTTTTGGATTGCAACTGTGTATAAAACGATTTAATTTGTAGAAGGGGACATTCGTTTCCATGGTGACATTTTTGGAGCTGAGGAGCACTATGTTTATGTAATTTTATAAGTAACCATGCTAGCATGTTCAGTCAAATTGTAGTTTCCCTGCATAGTTCAGCTAATTCAGCACAAGAGGGTTACAGAACACCCAGATAAGTTTACATATCACAGTGATATATATTTTCAATATAAATCATGATGGTTTTGATATTTTCACTCACACACCCTGGGTCATGATTCAGCTGCAGAATACTTATTTGTTATAAATGGTCTTAGTCAAACTTGCATCTTACTTATACCTTCCTCTACTCTTTATTTTGCTCTTACTTAAATTTTATCTTATTGTACTTTCATAACCGAATTATGATATTCTGTAATGTTGTATTTTATAATGCGATACCTTGTACTGTCACATTTTGTAACAATTGTAAATCACCCTGGATAAGGATGTCTGCTAACAAACAAAAAAACAAACAAACAAACAAACAAACAAACAAACAAACAAACAACAACAACAACAACAATAATAATATCAACAGGATGTCAAAATGTGGTTTCTGCTAGTGCTTTCAAAAATGACACATAAACAACGTAGAGATATGTATTTATCCTTAACAAACAAATATTTCAAAACTGTCTGTTGCACCAGTTTACTAAAATGCACTCAGTTTTAGCTGCAATTGTTTCATACAACTATGATCTCCCAAACAATTAACAACCAATACGAACCAGATTTTCAAATCTTAAGTGGATAGTCTTTGTTTTTAAAATTCAGAATGCTGTGCTCTGCAAAATGTTGAATGCTCTGCTTTTCTCAGTGAAGTTATTTCACTCCTGAGCTTTGTTGTCAGAGATTTACTCAATGGAAGCTACAGAGATTTGAAAACCAGGCCCTGCGTGTGCAGCTGGAACTGGAAAAGCATAAACTGTACTATACTCATTTGTTTGTTTGATTGAAACCAGATATCATTTAAAATAACATGGGATAGTATCCTTTTGTATCCCATGATTCCTTTCAAGACAACCTGTTAAACATATGTCACCCGTCTTAGGGTAATCTCTGGCATCTTATTGCTGTAGACTGTTAATAGTTTATTTTTCTTTAAGTGTTTATTTGTGCACCCCCTCCACCCTTCAAAACTAAAACCTCAATTCGAAGGAAGTCAAGCAAAACACCAGCTTTTGGAGATGTGCCCAGATCTTGATTTGACATATTAAATACAGTAAGGCCCTTTGGAATGGCTCCAGGTCCATGGATCGAGCAACAACTAAAACAAGGCAGATGCATTATGTGGCTTCCTCCATGTGTAACTGAAGCAGAACTCCTCTGATGTGAGGAGAATGAGGGGTTCTGAGCACAGCGACTGTCACATTTGCAGACTTTCATTATTAATATTTTTTTAATTGAAGCATTGCTGTAAACGGACAAAAAGAAACTTATCATAAAAGTGGATATGACTATATCATTCTCTACAGCCAGTTTACAATGCATTTATGCGCTAACATAAATACTTTCCTGGTATTTCAGCACAACATAAAACTATTTTTTTTTTTGGAAAAAATGACATTTGTTTTGCTTCACAGGGAATTAGCTGAGAAACAGATCATAGCTTACCTATGAATGGTAATGATAAAAGTAAATATACAATCATGCTAGCAGGGGATTTTTTTTTTTTTATAATCAGTCGGCTTCCATAACTCAAACCATTACATATTATTATTATTATTATTATTATTATTATTATTATTATTATTATTATTATTATTATTATTTGATAGTGAAACATTCTTTGAGTATGCATGTAAAATCCCTTTTGCATTGTTGGCTGATGAAGTTCTGACTGGAGGCTGTACAATTCCCTTGGTATTTAATGAACAGTGCTCTGAGATCTTTGACTGCTTCTGAAAGCATCTCAAACTCTGTGCAGAGATTCATAAATGGGAATGAGTCCAGAATTTTGTTCATTGTCTGAATTTGTGACCTTCTTTGTTAGAGGTGAGAGCCTGACATGCTGAGTAACCAAAAGCCCTTATTATATTGAACTGCATTAGTCAGCTTATTATGACTTATTATAGACTTTGAGTATTCAGCGGAACAAAGGTCTCCAGGATGTAATGTGGAATAGGAAAAAAAAAAATTACAATCCGGGAGACACTGTAAAACAAATAGTGACAATGCCATAAGCCTGCTAAGATATTTGTTCCTTTTGGAAAGATAGACATATGAAGGAGAAGAGAGACCGTGTATGGTCATGCAATGTTAGTGAGTGAGATCATGAATACTAAGAGTTAAGGTGCAGAGTTACTGTAGGTGGGCACCATGACTAGTGAGTTTATATCACGACTATTATCTCTGAGGTCAAAATCTATCTAAGCCTTAATCATTTAGGCACTTTCATTTGCAGACATTGAAATGCATGAAGTTTCTGATCTCTCAAAAAAACTGAATCACAACTCTATTTGAAAAGCTATTTCTTAGGTTTTTTTTATGCATTTCAGTACGATTAACATCCACAAATCTGCAACATGACTGGACGTGTAACATGAATGGTATAAAGTCCCATCATTGTCACGGTATTGTCATGAATGTATATTATATTTCATATTAATAATATTATTATTATTAATATTATTATATTATATATTATTATTTATAATAATAATAATAATAATAATAATAATAATAATAATAATAATAATAATAATAATAGGGGAAGTTGGCAGGTTAATGTTCCTGCAGGTAGGGGTGGGGGCCAGAGGTGAAAGTAACTTTAATTTTTTTATCGAGTCATCGTACACCCCTCCATTGAAGTATTGCACTGGTTTTTAATAGCATGCTTTAGATTCTTACATATTCCATACCTGCCAAGCCACCTGATTTAGAGTCTCTCTTCTCTCGATGAGACTCAAGAAACACACTGTATTGTAGATTGACAATTGTAATGTATTATTACCTTAAGTCAATGTTCTCTAACAAGCCGCCCCCCCCCCCCCGCTTGCTATCTCGCTTGCTTTACAGGGAAAACAGTAAAAATATATAAATAAAAAAGGAATGTATATATCTTATTTCTGCAACCGTCACTGCAAAAAAATAAATTAAATAAGTGGTTTGTAGCGCACAGGTGTAGAGGTGACGCAGTGCTTAATAACAACAGTCCAACAACAGTTCCAATGGTGAAAACAAAGCTTTATTTATTGCTTTAAAATGTTTTATCATTAAAAACATGTTGTTGTTATTTACAGAAATTAATGTTTATATTGAAGCTTGTTGTGTTCTACTCATTCAATCCAACCAAGTACTGTAAGAATTTGCTTGTATCGTTTAAGAAGTTTTTCAAATCAAGTAAACTTATTTATGTATAAAAAACAACAATCGAGTGGCCGTCCTTTTGCAGCCAGTGCCATCTGGTAGGTAGCTGAAATCGTAACGTAATAAAATGTACAAACATCGCTGGCAGCAGACTGTCTGTCTTGAATGCACGCAAGAACTTGCAGAATGGATAAAACGGTGTTACGAATTGTAAGAAACCACACTTGAGAGCAAAACATTTTATGAGATTTTTAACTTTCATAACTGAAGCGGTGCCACTACTCTCCTTGTTATGAGGATCTTAACAACACCCAAAATAAACTCCGCTCCCGTCTAAAGGCTGTCTGGATTGGGAGCAGTGGACATTTTCACATGAAATGCGGGTTTCCATGTGAAAATTGGTGTGGATTTCCTGTGTTTTACGTCATGCTCATGAGTAAGTGAGGTTTACCCTATCCCTCTCTGTGGCCGTTATTTTCAGCCACAAACCTGATCCTCTAAAAGCTGTTTTCCCAAAGGTGCGTATCACCACTTCACGAGTGAATAACCACACAGGGAAACCCCAATAAGGGGTATGAAATCTCAATATCTTTAACCGCAAACCAGTTTCAAACAGATAGTACTCACCCGTACTTAACAGCAACAGTACTTTCATGGCAAGAAACTCTTCATGGGTAAGCTGCAACCGCACAAACTCCTGGCTCACCTGCCGCATCCCCTGGCACAAACCGTACATTGCTGACTGCTGCATCCGCTCCCTGGTAGGAAGGAAAAGATGGGGACAGGATCATTAAGGGTCTATACCAGGTTCAGGAAGTAAAATATCTGCCTCCAGATGTTTACATCCTGTCTCTCTCTCTCTCTCCCCTACATCACTCTCCTCTCATATTCTCTCTCAAACTGGCACATTCGCTGCAATTCTCACATACTGTTAATTTAGAATACTACTGCTGTATAAAAAAAAAAATGTGGTCAACTACGAGCTTTCTAATTTACATGTACTGTTTTTCAAATAAACCCCCTCCTGCAACCAACATATTACTTTCTGGACACAATGGCTTTGTTTTTTAGCCTGTCAGAGCATTCCGCTTTTAACAGAATGCAGACTACCGTGAAGAATGCTGCTGTATAAATTAACATGACTTAAATGTTTCTATTTACTTGGTGGCGTCAGATATAATTTAAAGTCATTTATTTTCAATTAAGACTGAACCAACTTGAAGCATTAAATTACAATACCACTTTAAACATCTACGGACATGTAATGAATGATATGTGATTTCCAAAGACAACATTATTATTTTTTTGTGTTACACAGTATATGTTACCTTCTGCATTTAACATAACCTTGTAATACATATTTTCTAATGACTGCAATTATGAAAAGCCTACATATTAACAGGGGCTGATTACAGGACTACATGATCAATCAGTTATATTTATCAACATTACATAGAATAACTATTTTTACTGCTAAGAAACAAAGTGAATACTATATCCGAGTAATCAGGCCCAGATGCAGGGTTTCTGCTCTTACTCATTCTCGATTGATTAGCTCAACACACAACATGACTCACGAAACACCACATTACTGAACTATTTTGCTACATAACTTGAGCTTGCAACGCAGAAGAAAAAAAAACATAAAAATAGTGCACAGCTCACTGGAAATCTGGAAAACAGATGCTGTGAAGTCAGAGGAATAAATACGTATGACCCCTGGCTTCATAACCTCACAAATTTAACCATAAATTGGTCATATACAAGCCAATGGCTGGACTTAAAAGCATTCAAACTCACATCTAAAACCACAGGCCACACCATTACATCAGCAGAAATGAGAAAAATCTTGTTACTCTGTTACTGTAAACAGCTGGTCCCAGAGCTCTGTGTTTGTAGCCTTACAACAGAAAGTTAATACTGCGCTAAGCTTAATTAGAAAGAACAGGCAGTCTATAAACAAATGTGCAAGGCATACATTAATCATCCTGTTCATCAGTTATGCTACATATGCTAAGAATTCAATATGAAGTTGCAGCACAGTATATATAATGTACGGCATATATAACTGGCCGTCTGTGCTTTTGTATGTACCACAAAGACAGACACATTTTAAAGAGGTACTTTATAACGGTAATTTTCCCTGATATTAATGTCTTACCTGTTTAATATCCAACTATGTGTGTTCCGTATGATTGTCCATCATTGCTTCTAATTACTCACTATTTTGCTTCTCAAAAAAAATTCTCAGGGTTGTACAAATCTGTACAAGCCCTGCACAGTATTTATTTTTAGAACAGGGTTTCTCCCTCCGCCCCTGTACCGTGTTAGGTAGCAGCTTGTCCTCTGCCAGGAGTAATTAAATAAACTTGTGCAGATTGTGGCAGAGGGGTAATAGAATAATTACTAACTAGTTAAACCCCTCGGCCGTGGTATAAAAAGCCTGCTACGCTATTGGTTCCGGGTGGGGTGTTCAAGAAGCGGAAAGAGAGCAAGGAGAGATTAATTTACAAACTAAAACATATAGGAACAGTGAAGGCGATTGCCCAGCCTGACCTATTTGTGTTCATTATTTGTTTTGTTCAACTATTTATTTTGTGATCTGTGAGTGTCTTTTTATTCATTTAAATATTTTATTTATTTTTATTCTTTAATAAAGCGGCACACCACACGTCTTTTCACTGCAGTCCTTCCTGGTTTGTTGTTGTTCTGCCTTCTGGCCTGACGTCACCGCAACGCCATTTCCTGTCACACGTGGTGGCAATGGTGGGATCACCAGGGCCTCCTGGACGAAGGCCAGAAGAGGTATTGCAGTTTTTTTTTTTTCTTTTGTTTATATAATCTTTTTGGAGGATTACACTATGTAACACAATTTTTGTTCCTGGGTAGTAAGTGTTATTTCCTAATTGCTTATGCCTCAAAAGTACAGAAAATGGCTATTATTCCCCACAAACTTTGCTTTTGTGACCAGGACAGTGATATTTCAAAATATCACTATTTCCAATGGGAAAACGGGCAAATGTGTGTCTTTTCGTTCGCATAAAGTCAGAAAAAAACAACATATGAATCCAAATTAACATGTATTTATACTAAAGTAATACAAAAATGACTACAAAAGATTTAGAAGTGAGTAGTTTTTCGAGATTTACGATTATACTGTATTTACAGTATAATCCACAGTATAAGCAAGACATACTGCTGCTGCATCTGTGGGGAGTGGGGGCATTTCCCAGTTAATTGCCCCCTCCCCAAAGAAGAGTGGTCTTACAGCTGCAGGAGAGGGGACACGCACCTGGAGTGGGAGAAGTGAGTGCGTCCACAGCCCAAGAGGGAGGAACCCGAATGTCCTGCGCCTGAGTGGGAGGAGCCCGAACGTCCTGCGCCTGAGTGGGAGGAGCCCGAAAGTCCTGCGCCTGAGTGGGAGGAGCCCGAACGTCCGGCGCCTGAGTGGGAGGAGCACGAACGTCCGGAACCTGAGTGGGAGGAGCCTGAACGTCCACAGCCCAAGAGGGGGGAGTCAGTGAGTCCACACCCCAAGAGGAGGGAGTCGGTGCGTCCATAGCCCAAGAGGGGGGAGTCGGTTCATCCACAACCCAAGAGGGGGAAGGCCGAACGTCCACAGCCCAGGTACCCGCTAGCAGAGGTAGAATGCTTGCTGGTTCCACCTCCACCTCTGTGGGAGGACTGCATGCTGCTTCCACCTCCACCAGCAGACTACCTGCTGGTTCCACCTCCACCGCCATGGGAAGACTGCTTGTCACTCCCACCTCCACCTGCAGAGAGAGAATACCTGCTGGTTCTACCTCCACCGTTGTGGAAGACTGCCTGCCACCTCCACCAGCAGAAGGAGAATACCAGCTGGTCCCACCTCCACCTCCATGAGAGGACTATGTGCTGGTCCCACCTCCACCAGCAGATAGACAGTACCTGCTGGTTCCGCCTCCACCCCCGTGGGAGGACTGCGTGCCACTCCCACCTCCACCAGCAGAGGGAGAATACCTGATAGTGGCACCTCCACCACCGTGGGAGGACTACTTGCCGCTCCCACCTCCACCGGCAGAGGGAGCATGCTTGCTGGTTCCCCATGGCAGCCAGAAGGGGAGGAGCCCCTGCCGCCTTCACTGCTAGAAGGGGAGGAGCCCCTGCCGCCTTTGCCAGGAGCAGAGCAGCAGGAGACGCCTCTGTCTCCACCACCACCACCCAAGAGAGAGGAACAGGAGCTGTTGCATAAGTTGTTGAGGGTAGCACGGGGGAGGGTCCCGCTAACCGTTAGCAGGCATTCGAGTCTCAATGTTTACCCTTGAAACTCAGGGTTTTTCACAATTCTGAGGGATCCACATCTGTGAAATGGATTCTTACAGGTTTTGTTGTCTACCCGGTTTCAGTTTTAAAAGTGCAGGCCAAATGACTAGCTGATCTAGCTATAGCGTGATTTGTCAGCACTGATCTAGCTATAACGTGATTTGTCAGTGCTGATCTAGCTATAGCGTGATTTTTCAGCGCTGATCTAGATATAATGTGATTTGTCATCGCTGATCTAGCTATAGTGTGATTTGTCATCGCTGATCTAGCTACAGCATGATTTGTCAGTGCTGATCTAGCTATAATGTGATTTGTCAGTGCTGATCTAGCTATAGCGTAATTTGTCAAGAGCAGTAATAGGATAAGAATTGCTATTTTCATTTAATGTAAAAAGAATATATATATATTTTTTTTTTTTAATGTAGTGTCTTTTTGTTTTATTAAATATTAAATAAATAAAGTCTTAATATATTTGAGTTATTCTCCAATTCTCATGTGTAAATCCAGGTTTAAGGTTTTTCATTAATCCCAAGGTTTTTCAGTAGGGGTCTCACTAGTGTGAACCCTTAGAGGTTGACATGTCTGCATTAGCTTGGACAGGCATTAGCATTTGTATTTCAGTCATAACAGTTGAGAAACTGTAATGTAATGAAAAGAGAGCTTACTCATTGAAGACAAGGTCGGGTGCAAAATACAACATCTGAGCGCTGGTATGTTTGTATGATCTCCAGCTGAGACAGAATGATGAAAGACACATCCAAGAGTACTGAATGAGGGTGACTTGGTCTTCAATCGGCAAGCTTCTGAATCCTGAAGAAATAATAATAATAATAACAACAATCAGAACAACAACAACTGCAGTTTAACCCACTGAAAGTGCAAAACATTCATTACAGCTGTGTAGTTAGAATGCAGAATAGTCAAACTAAAACCAAAAATTATAGCACTTTAACTGTATGAAGTGTACAGCTGTTATGATGTTAAACTGTAAATAGATAAACACTCACCTGTTGAATTCCTTAAAGCAGACACTCGGTAACTATCAAGTTCTGTATATGTGATACTGTATATTGAACTTATCAGTATTATTTTGTTCACAATATTTCAGAGTGGAGACACAAAATGGTCAGTTACAGTACTCGATTTAGTATAGCACATAGAGGTGCTTATTATACAAGATATATAACCCAATCATGCTGGTTATACACAGGATACATGTTAAAGTAAAAACAAAATTATGGTAGTTGTACTGCAACTAAATGCAGGGACTGTATCAAAGCAACATTATTCATTTTTAAACCAGTCAAAAAAAAAAAAAATCCAGTATTGCAGGTCCACAGAACTAATGGGCGTGCACTTGCTGACATTATCCAGATGCTCTTTATATCATCTGTATTAAAAAAAGAGGATCTCTTTTAAAACAACTCTTTCCAATGTGCTTCATTTAGGAATAGCACATAGACCCGTTAAATTATCCTTACAGAAAGATAACAAATCTCACCTGGAAGTACTTTTGCCCATTTGACGACTCTTATCATCTGCTTCCCGGCCAGCTGGTTGAGGCTGGAGAGCAGGTGGTCTGTTGTGTCAGGATGCGTGCTGTCGTAGCCTGCATACACGACTTCTGGTTCAATGATTTCTAGGACACTGATGATGGATGGCGCAAGGTATGGTGTCATGCCAGGAACGTGTGGGACGAGGGTGGTGCTGGTGCTTAACTCCTTCTCTGTAGTCAAGTACGTCTGGCCTTCCTTTGGGCTCCGTAGCTGCTGCTCTTCGTTTACCCCTTTTAATTGCCCCAACTTCTTTGACTTCCGGGCTGAAAGAATTAATACAATCTTACTTGAGTCAATTGTAAATAAGACACTGAAACTCAAACCAAAGCCAACACTGTCTATCGTGAAACACACATTCAAAAGTGAATGAAGATTGACAGTAAAATTATAATTCCACATTAAACCAGCTTGCAGTTTATGGAACAGTTTTCTTAATTATGTAGGAGACCCAGCAAAAAGTAATTATGACATTATGAAAGATCATAGTGGGGAAAAAAAAAAAAACTTTTTGCTGATGTATTAAAAATAGAATTGCTAAGGGAAGCATTTATCGGAAAAGCAAGGTGCAAAAAACAGATTAAACTTTTTTTAATATATATTATTTATGCGTGAACCCCTTTCTAAACGTAAACTTTCTATAGAAACCTGCAGTTGACCAAATCAATTTCTGAACAGCGTAAGTCAAGCACATTACTGTTTGCATATAACTAAAATAATGAAGTCCCCAGTCAGTCTCTGAAATGCTGAGTAATAAACAGTCCTGCTGCTTCTGTGATAAATTAGCACACATGCTTTCTCGATTGGCAAGGCAATCTCGTCCATCTACGCAGAAGGCACCACAGACAGAAGAGTGCAAACAGGACTAAAACCAAGCAAGGAGCTGTATAAGATTGATAACAGCTTCACAAAAAGACTGTTCAGTACAGCTGGAAGGAGGTGATCAGTTTGTCCTTATCAATACTGTCCTGGAAGTTTGATAGAAATACCCCATTCAGTACTTCAGCATAACAATATATTAAGTCAGGAGGGAAAACTGAAAAAAAAACTGTGTATTTTTAAACCTCTCTTAAAAATACTGAGACTTGATAACACAAGGTTAATGTTTTAAAAACTCATCACTAAAAGTGTGCCGGGATGCACTTATTAACAACACCACAACAACAAATGACCAGCAGAGGCCAGATTTTGTGGGCTACTTTGTTGTGCCCTAAGAAGTTAATTGCTGTCAGGTAGAAGGCAGTCTGTGTGGTTAGAAATATAACCTGTAAACCAAACAATAGGCTTAGCAGCTGACTTGACTCTGACCAGAGAAGCAGCCTTCACACCAAACAAAAATGCAATGAAAGTTATAGGTACCATTCTACTTATCCGACTCTGGGCCCAGAAATATTAATAATATTCAACTTTTATTTTAAAATGACTCACATACGCTTGCACAGTAATGAAACATTTTAAGAAATATTTACAAACGCACCAAAATGAAACTGTAATTTATTCATTTTATTACATGAAAAAAATTACCAATGTATAATTAAAGTGTACTCAATTCTTGCCAACATTTAAAAAATACTAACTGATTTTCAAAAATTGCTTTATGAGCCAGCGCTCTGTTTGTAAATCAATCCATACCCAGAGAAAACCCTTTGAGACCATTGATGTCATTAAGGCTCTCACACACCAGACGCAACATGATTTTTACTGGAGCGACACAACAAATTTGCTGTGAAAACACTGTGCACACCAGAAGCAATCACAGACACAATGCGACAGCTGAAAATTTGCCAAATCTTTCAGAAAGTGTGC
This sequence comes from Polyodon spathula, assembly GCF_017654505.1. Classification (NCBI taxonomy): domain Eukaryota; kingdom Metazoa; phylum Chordata; class Actinopteri; order Acipenseriformes; family Polyodontidae; genus Polyodon; species Polyodon spathula. Next base: position 43,454,801 of record NC_054535.1, on the reverse strand, counting down.
TTACTAACAAACAAACGCAATAGAAAATGGCTTATTATTATTAGCCTAATGATAATGGCAATATATTAGGCGATATTCATTTAATGATGTATGAAATTATCATAACCAGACACGCCCAGATCATTGGAAAGCGACTCCCACATTACATTTACGCTTCACTGTTTTTATAATTGCTTTCACTCTTGTCAAAAAGGTCAGAAAAAATAAATACTGCCAGTATGATCGTCTCCATTTTTAGTGAATGTGAAACATGCCTTGATTCCAAACCACATGACATGAAGCTGTTCTCTGATTGCTTAGTTGTGTAGTTGTCGCGGGACAAATTCGCAAAAATAGGACCAGGTTCGCTCGCGTTGGAATTTGTGTTGCGGCAACGCCACTTGTCGTTCCACTTTGGTGTCAAGGGCGCTATTAAAGCATAGGTTTTATTGACTTTCTTGCGTCACTTTGTCATATCGCTCTTGTGTCGCGTCTGGAGTGCAAGAGCCTTTACAAGGGTGTCCTGCGAGACAGCAACAGAGCAAGCCCTCGTTTCAAACTAAATTTACCAACACATTTTGAGTTAAAAACACGTACAGCAAAGTATTAGGTAATGCCTTAGTTTTGTCTTAAAATGTGATACTGGGTGATCATGTTTTTCTTTACTGAAAAATCATTCCAATCTCCTTGGTAAACTAGACTTCTAAGCACAGAGAGTGCATGCTTAACGGAATGTCTGCATTCCACTCCAAATCACATTTTTGTCTCTTATTTAATTTAACTCAAGGTCAAAACAAATGGTGGCAGTTTAATCAGATAAAGTAGAAAGCCTCTGTGGTAAACATACATAAACCGCACATCTACAAAAAACTGCATTAAGAGCTCACAACATTAACACATAGGCTACATTCAAGCTGACATTTAATATTAGCATTCTCACTTCTAAGAACTTCAAGCTTTTTTCTCCACACTGTAATATGCAACTACTCATGATCATGCTGAAATGTAGAGGAAATCGGACATGCATTAAATGTCATAATTTAATCTGTTACCCTGGAGACAAATGCGACAATCTGCTGCAGCCCCCAGACTGTGAATGGAAAAATCACAGCCTTTTATTCAATTTTATATATTTGTACAGAGCTTAAAGGCTTGATTTTATTAATTTAACTTCATAATTAGTTTTCCTCATTGTTCTTTGTATTATTTTGCAGGCAAGTAAATATACAGTGAATTTCAAATCACACAGGGAATGCAATATTTAACACACTTAACATTGACCCCTTCCCTGAGATCTCTTAAGTAGGAGGCAACCCCTGTGAAATAAACAATTACAAACAGCACTCACATATCTGACCAATTACAATTTTGACTTCAGTGACAGTTAAATGTGTGTGACGCATATCTGATTATTACATTTTGGCCCCTTCCAAACCTTTTTTTCAGGGAACACAAAAAAGATACAATATCAAAATACATAGCTGAAAGGATTGTGTTTTAAAATAAGTAGGCTTCCTTTTAGACGTACTGTATTGGTTTTGTTGCTACAGTACTTCATTATCAACAGAAGAAGTACTTTAATTCAGAACGATATGATTCTGAAAATATCTCTTGCCAAAAGAGACGATACATGGACTGTAATACAATACATAAGTTTAAATCCAGTATGTAATGTAGCAGTATGTAAAATTCACAGTTAATGACCCAACAGCAAAATTAAATCAAAATGTTACTGAGGCACTGTGGCAATGTGCCCCGCCCCTGTGTATTTGTGTGTTATATATTGCGTGTAGTGTGATAAATGGGTCTGTGTACCATGAGTGACTTAAAATGTATAGTTGTATTTAGGCACTAGGATTGCACATGAATCCAGTTGCAGATTAAAAAGTATATAGTGTGTGTTCACAGGAGTGCACTAATTTAATTCACGTGCAGTTGTACCAAGATTCCAATTGAATGATTGATTAGCAATCGAGTCTCGGTACAGCTGCATAAAAGCAGCATGTTTTCACTCACTCGGGGTTGTGTGCTCATGAGTGGAGAACAGGTGTGGAGAGGAGAGAATTAAAAACAAAGAAAGAAAAGTAAATATAACGAGTGCCGGAAGCACCAGAACCGTACCTGTTTTGTATTCAGCGTTTGTCCACCCTGTTTGTTAGTGTCTATTCATTTTGTTTGTGTGTTTAATTTGGCCTCAAGTGCCGTGTGCTGTTTTTTTGTTACAACCTTTTATTTTCAGTTTTTTCATTTATTAAATGCTGAGCACAAGCAAGCGCTCAGCTTCACCAAACTCCACGTCTGTCCATTCTGTGTTGGTCCCTGTTTCTGGTCTGACGTCACCCACTACAGCCACCTTTGTGACAGGCACAGAAAAAGTGAATCCTGGGTATAAATCACCCTCCCGACCTGTGAGGGCACTTTGTAAAGGGAATAATGTGCCCTGGACTGGATGGGTTGGCAATTAAATCCAGGAGAAGTTGGAAGTCGGCCATCTAGAAAGGGGGCGGGGCCATAATGTAACAAGTAATTGCCTCTTGTTATGGTTACGGAAGGACTGCTGATGGAGTAAAAAAGAACCATGTTTTGTCTGTCTTAATAATAGTACTGTTTGTCATTATTAGACTGCTAAATACCCAGGAGCTGTCACACTGAAGCCAGCACTAAACCCAGACTGCATTTCACCACTGTTCACCCTAAGGTATATTTCACCACTTGCACGAAGAGCACTCACTTTGTTTCAGTGATCCTGTCTGTGTTGCGTATGCTTCATTATTGTTTGTTGTTTCAGGGCTGAAATAACGGTTGCAAACCGAGGGCGGAACAGCATATATATAATTTTTAAGTAAGTTATTACACAGGGGTAACTGACCTTGTCCTATACACATAAAGCAGCTGGGATTGCTGTCATGCACTCTATATTCAGATTAGATTAGATTGTATTCAGTATTCATTAATTTAACTTTGCACTGTTATCTTGACAGAAAGGTTCCTGTCATAACTCAAGCAAACAGAAGTACACATACAGTACCTCCTAAGTTCATTCCAGCCTGGAGACACTTCCGTACCCGGCAAGCAGGGCAGTTTTTCCGACGAATCTTGTCAATAATACAGTCATTTCTTCCTGCACACAGGTAGTTGTGCTGTCCTGGGTCCAAAGCAAAAAGAAGAGTAATGTTAGCTTGACATGCAAATACATTACACCACATCAGTAATTCAGATTTAGAATATACTACAGGCTGTACAAAATTGTGCTGAACAAAATACAAAATAAAGAGAAAAATACATATAACACATCTCCTGTTCTACAACAGGCATGTGTTTTAATTATAATATGTATTTTTCATATGGGCTGCTGCTATATTAACATTTATAGTACACCTTTTTGAAAATTCTAACAGGCATTTTTTTAATAAGAAGTACTTCTTCCTAGGATTATGTAACATAGTGTATTCAAGGTAAATACGCAAGTATATTATTATTTGATGGTGACTGCATTGGGTATGTATATAAGAACAGTGTAGCTGTGTTGATAACACCCCCCCCCCACCCCCCCCACTCATTCAATTCTAAACACGGTGCAATCACAGTGCACTAGCTCTTATTTCAGGCCAATTACTTTATATTATGGCTGTCTTGCAATGCTCAGGGACAATGCTGTGCGAACTCCCACACAAATGAGAACTTTACAACCCCCTGATCGACACGGTTTTACGGCTTTTATCTGGTGAACCCAAACAGCCAGCAATGCAAAGCTTCCACAACCCCTTTATCTGACTGAAATGTGCCTCCTTTCAAGACAATGCAATTTGCTGGCAAAATAAACAAATATAACAAACTAAAGCTACAGGCTATTTGTTAGCAGCCTGGCAGTGATAGCTGCAGTAGCATCCGGAACTCACTCTATTTCTGTCAGGGTCACATGACTGTTACATAAGCCCATTTTTCTTTCTCTGAAAACCAGCAATGGCAACACAGGAAACATGGTGCTCCCCTGTATTCTGTGTAAAGTAAATGTAGATAAACAACTCCTCTCATCGTAACACTTCTATTCCCTTGAATCTGGTTAATTATTGTCAGAAACCATCATTCATTCACAGATAGCAAACTTCCTGTGTTTGTTTTTAACTTGCTTAACCCACATCTGCTTAGGTTGGCCATACCGTAGCAGTGCATATTTTCTAATTTAGATTGAACTATAAGAACACCATACAACAACAAGGGCAGCTATTAAATAACCAAGGCTTAATGCATTTTGTTGCATTCTAACAGAGTTATTATTGTTTTTCTATTTATTGCTTTATTTTTACTTTGATTCAGATGAAATTCCTTTTTCCTACCATAAATCTATACTTCACCTCCTGTTTTAAGAGGACCCTGTCTGAAATGTTATCTTGAGTTCCATTCAGCTCCTATGGAACTGTGTGGTCACAAAACAAGATGAATGGGAGGGTACTTCCAACAAACTTGCACTGTTTGTTCACACTGTAGTTCAATAGCATGGTGAGAATAATGTACAGTAAAGTAGTGATGTAAGCAGATACTTATTTATAAATATACATTTTAAAAAAGGTTCAGCAAAACTGCTTATCACACCAAGTTAAGAGGCAACACTAAAAATAAAATAAACTACCTGATTGCTTCAAGAGTTAAAATAATTATGTCATAGTGTTAAACATGTTCATTTTTACACAAGTGACATGTTTGCCATGGGCTTATCAGTTAAGTGTAAAAATGCATGGAGCACTGCGACTTGAACAGGGTATAAACAGAACTGTATACAGTATCTGAATATGTTTCAGCAACTGTTTTTTTACATTCAAATCAATTAAACAAAACAATAAAATCAAAAATAACTTTATTTTCATGGCTGAATAAAGATGAAGGCTACATTTACAACAAAAATAGAGGTAGCACACTATGATTGTCGTGCTATTATTCCTGAAAAAAAAATCCTTGATGCTGCCCTTTTTATATTGACAGTGGTGTACAACAAACTCCCAAGTGCCATGCCAGTGCGTGTCATTTTATGGTAATTAAGGAGGGGTTATGTTAATATGTCATACAGCATGCATTATAAGAATATACCAACAATTACTTGTGCAATGCTTTAAAAAGGGTGTATAGAATGATTTTAGAGTGATATTACAGAATGTTCCAAATTTACTAACCTAATCATGGCCATCTGGGTTTACAACAGCTGAAACTGGAACGTTCTATTGGGCATCTCTTTTTTTTTTATATCTCTAAGGATGGTTAAATGTAATTATTTGTTAAATGTTTCCATGCACATTCCCTCATAGCACAACAGGGATTATTTAATGTGCTGTGCTAAAGCTGTGTCAATATCCAACCGCTACCGCTACAAATTCATTCTTTTTTTTTTTTTGTTAGTTACTTAAGTTAGCATGTGCTTTGTTTTTTGGTTAATTAGATTCTTAACTGCAAATCAATTCATTTTCAAAGAAAGGCTGTAACTACTATATTATAAAGCAGTATTTTTATATTTTCAACAGTGGGAGGTATTTATATAAACTTATGTTGCATTTATAACTTAGATGTATAAACATGTACAGTGCAAACAGATGAACTTGTTCTGACATTGTCCAGACATATGTTTTGAAATTACTAAACACACTTTTCACAATTGTGGGGATGCAGTGATGTAGCTCTGTACCCTTTACCTGGTTGTGTGTGTGTTTTTTTTTTTTTTTTTAACCGAGCTTCAATAACCCTTTCACTATTTGTTTTGATGTAGTACGATAAACATTTGTTAACATGTTAACATGGGACTACAGGAGAAAAGGTGTATTTGTCTCAAACAATTGCCATTCGGCTACTCCCTCCAAGCGACCACAGTCTAGAAAATTTTGATGACATCAAAATTCTAGAAAAAGAACATTCTATTCTCTGTGCCAAAAGTCTTGGTGTAAACAAAGCTATAGTACTCAAAATGTACTCAACTATAGGAACTCAACTGCCATGATGGTGATTTATGGCTGAGTAAGACTATTTCAAAGTGTATCTGAGCTATAACCACCTACACAATTACTGCAATGTAGGTTTATTATAGATTATATTGTAACTGTAGTTTAGCAACAGCTATGATATGTTATTGTAATCTGTCGGCAGCAATCTGTTATCGTTAAACATATAAACCACACTTCATTTTAAAATTGTAGTTTATGGCTGTACCTTCTATTCAGAAAAATATTTTGGTGAGTTTAACCAGAGTGCCCTTCCAAGGGTAAACAGCTTGTTCTATAGTACAATTTTCTACATTAACCTTCAAGTTGAGCATGGATCATAGATCTACACTGAACAAAAATATAAACGCAACATGCAACAATTTCAAAGATTTTACTGAGTTATAGTTCATATAAGGAAATCAGTCAACTGAAATAAATTCATTACGCCCTAATCTATGGATTTCACATGACTGGGAACACAGATATGCATTTGTTGGTCACAGATACATTAAAAAAAAAAGGTAGGGGAGTGGATTGGAAAACCAGTCAGTATCTGGTGTGACCACCATTTGCCTCATGCAGCGTGACACATCTCCTTCGCATAGAGTTGATCAGGCTGTTGATTGTGGCCTGTGGAATGTTATCCCACTCCTCTTCAATGGCTGTGCGAAGTTGCTGGATATTGGCGGGAACTGGAACACGCTGTCGTACACGTCGATCCAGAGCATCCCAAACATGATCAATGGGTGGCATGTCTGGTAAGTATGCAGGCCGTGGAAGAACTGAGACATCTTCAGCCTCCAGGAATTGTGTACAGATCCTTGCGACATGGGGCCGTGCATTATCATGCTGAAACATTAGGTAATGTCGGCAGATGAATGGCACGACAATGGGCCTCAGGATCTCGTCACGGTATCTCTGCATTCAAATTGCCATCGATAAAATGCAATTGTGTTTGTTGCCCGTAGCTTATGCCTGCCAATACCATAACCCCACCGCCACCGTGGGGCACTCTGTTCACAATGCTGACATCAGCAAACCTCACGGCCACATGATGCCATACACACTGTACAGTTGAAACCGGGATTCATCGGTGACAAGCACACTTCTCCAGCGTGCCAGTGGCCATCGAAGGTGAGTCTTTGCCCACTGAAGTCGGTTACAACGCCGAACTGCTGTCAGGTCAAGACCCTGGTGAGGACGACAAGCACGCAGATGAGCTTTCCTGAGACGGTTTTTGACAGTTTGTTCAGAAATTCTTCGGATGTGCAAACCGTTTCATTAGCTGTCCAGGTGGCTGGTCTCAGATGATCCCGCAGATGAAGAAGCCGGATGTGGAGGTCCTGAGCTGGCATGGTTACACGTGGGTACACACACACACACACACACACACACACACATATATATATATAGACACACACACTGGACTTTATACTTTGTAAAGCTAATTTTATATAATTATTTTCAGTTTTTGGAATGCACCCTTTAAGACCATGCACCCTCCCTATACTGCTGCATTAACAGTTTTATTCATCTTGTTCTTGTAAAGGGAGTGGTTTTTATACAATAGGAAAATCGTGTTTTTCTAGCTTGGTTTCCAAAGCTAATTATTCACGTAAAAAGGATATTCTACAGTGTTCCTTTTTTACCCTAAAGTAGCCCTTGTGTTAAGAAGCTATTACCTTCTCTTGACTAAGTGCTAGTGATTGGCTGACAGGTTGTTTGACCTTGTGTTAGTGTGTTAAAGTTCTTTGAAAGGACATCATTCTAAAATGTTCATTAATAAAGGAGGATGCTGTTCATAAAGTACAAACATAAAGCTCTATGGGCCTCATTTACGAAAGGTGCACCATAATTGCAGTCAGTGTGCATGTGCAATTTTATTAATTATCGCGCAAAACAGTGGGCATATTATGACGCATGCTGACTTTATTGTGCCACCCTATGGTAATCCGAATGAATATGTGACTTGTATGGTAATGCACGATAATATATTAAAATGATATCTCTATAATGAGGTGAGCTTTATTCACACCGTATTTTCTAAAGGGCAATAATCTATGTGCACCTTAAAGTGAGTGATAATTAGTTAGTTTGGAAACCAGGCTTTAACCACTGATAGGCGCACTATTTAAACCTATTTTTCTGGGTTGAAATCTATCTGGCATTGTGGAGGGATTACTTGCATTAAAGTATTTTGTATAGAGCAGTGAAAATTACAAGTAAATAACAGGTTATATTAAGCATGAATAAACATGAATGAATGTTATAATTGTTTTTATTTTATTTTATAGTTCATTACATTGGTACAAATAATAGAGTGGTTAAATAAAACACTGGACCAAACAAGGCATTATAATTTAAAACAACCTCCTCCACTAGAATTTCGCACTCCTCTGCATGCAGTTTTAGTTTGCGTTGCCTCTGCCTGTCCCCTGCTGAGTGCTGTGTCTGTTGATCATTCATTCTCAGTCAATGTAAGCCACCTCTACCTTCACAATAAGCCACTGACCAAAAGATACGCCTGGACTGCTGGGTGGTCACAGTTAAGTCTTGGACATTATCGTGCTCATTAAATTATTGCTCACAATACATACAACTCTGCTAGTAAATGGGACAGTACAATTAGATTCATGATGCACATTAAGCTCACTACTTTATGTGTATGTTACAGCTACACTTACTGCCCTTTTGTAAATGAGGCCCTAAGTGTTAAGTAATATAGATACAACACTATATATAATTCATAATTGGGTTCAAGTATAATAGGTACTTAAAAATACAGAGGTTTCTTTGTTTATGAAAATCTGGGATATTTTTACCTTCTGAATTTCTTCAGCATAAAGTGGATTTGACAGGCTATTAAAAACACAATTAAAAGAATATTCATTCCGTCTGCCTTGATTGCTTTCTTGGCACTCGGCTGAAATGAAATAGTTCTTGGAATGACAAATCCCCTAATAATATACTTCTTTAAAAAAATGAAGCATTCTTCCACACTGCAGTTACAGAACAAAGACATTTTGTTTAAAAAGATTGTCTAGGTGGCAAAAAAAGATGACAGATACACAAAACATTTGCCCCTGAAGCACCTGTTAACACACAGCCATGCAAGGTTACTGAAACTGAAGTTCATGATGAAAGAGTACTGTTCAGCAAATCTTTCCCTATCTCAGGCATCGAAAAACAGCAGACGGTTGCTATTCAGTTACTACAACACAGAACACCGTCATTTCGGGAATGTCATCTCCCAGGTTTAGCAGCAAAAATACAAGGTACCCACCCCTTCTGAGCTGATGCAAAAAGATGTTTAAAAACTTGTCTTTACCTTAAGTGGCCTTTACTTTATCTGCTGTGAGCTAAAACTGTAAAAGAGGAGAGAAGCAGGTGGAAGTACATTCAAGCTGTCTATAGCTCTATTGAAACATTCAGTATAGATTCGGCTTGGATGCTGTCAACTGATTTATGCTATAAACTCTGTTCAGTTATAACCAAGTAGATTTAAATGATTTGTAGCAAATTAATACCTGTGTAACAAAATATGATGTTTTATGTGGAAGGTGCAGTGGTGAGATAGTAATAAGCAGGGTTTCATTTGTAAATAAAAAGGTATAAGATCTTATAATTAGAATAAAAAATAATATGCACAGAACAAACATTAGATAGTTGAACAGAACTAATTTGCATTTATACTGAGTCTGAGCTCATGCTTCAGCACAGCTGGACTCAGAGTCACTGGTAAGGCAAGGCAGACGGGCCCGCTTCGTCCTGCCACGGAGACATCAGCTGTTGATCAGGGTTTGTGCACAATACTCATTAAGTGTGTTCCTCTTGCGCCCCATTTTCAAATCAAGGGACTAAGGGACCACTGAGATGATTGACAGTGACCCCTAAAGCAGAACGGAGATGGAACAGACAGGAAGTAAAAAAAAAAAAAAAAAACACAAACTAGAGAAGATTTCTAAATATTATTTTTGTTAAGAAAATAAAAAATAGCGAGTGGTTTTACCAATGTTTATCCTATGTAAATTTACTTCAGTCAAACTCATATTTCTTGGGAATTCGACATTTAACAAGCTTTACCGATTACAATAAAAAAAGTAGCAAGCCTACTTATAATAAAGAGGGAGAGCATTTTTGTTTCTAGACATAATGACCTTGATTTATAGTAGCTCCCATATATACTTCAAGTTGTTCTGCTTCTGTGTTTCGTGCCTTACTGTTGTTGTTAAGTATGCTACTTTTTTGCCGTTTTGCCGTTTTGGTTGTAAAAATCTGGTAATTTTCTAACTCATCACATATCTTTCATTACAGTACACTTTTGTCATTCAATTCATGTAACAGGAAAGTGTTTTTTTATTGCACATTCACAGTATGGTGGCTCATTGAAGCCATCAGGAAAAAAATCTTTGTTATATCGAAATCACAAGATAATTTATCTCAGGATCTATGTATACCATTCCGTTATCCGAGACCACAAGATTAATTATCTCAGGATCTCGAGAAAACAGAAGTCACTACTTCTGTTTCCCTAGCTAGATACAGTGGTTTGCAGAAGTATTCACTGCCTACCAATAATGTCACATTTTGCTGAGTTACAAATAATGTGTGCACAGTTTTTCAAATTAACTTTTTTATTCAAAGCTGTAGTGGTTAAACTGAACACTGTTATATGAGGAGGAGGTTAAATGTCTGCAAAACTTGCAAAGAAAATGTACAAAATGAAATGTACTGGTTGCATAAGTATTCAGCCCCTTAAGTCAGTACTTGGTAGAAGCACCTTAGAAGCACTTTTTGCAGCAATTACTGCTAGTCTTTTTGGATAGGTCTCTACTAACTTAGCACAGTAGGATGGTGAAATTTTTGCCCATTCTTCATGGGAAAATTGCTCCAGTTCTGATAAGTTTGTTGGGGATCGTCGATTAACTGCAATCTTTAAGTCTCGCCATACATTTTCAATTGGATTCAAGTCAGGACTTTGACTGGGCCACTCAAGAACATTAATTCTCTTCTTGTTCAACCACTCTAGTGTGGCTTTGGCTTTGTGCTTCGGGTCATTGTCCTGCTGAAATGTGAATTTCCTCCCCAGTCTTGGCTGACTCAAACAGGTTTTCCTCAAGGATTCGCCTGTACTTTGCAACATCCATTCTCCCCTCTATCCTGACAAGCTTCCCAGTGCCTGCTGAAGAGAAGCATCCCCATAACATGATGCTGCCACCACCATGCTTGACAGTTGGGATGGTGTTGGCTGGGTGATGTGCAGTGTTGGGCTTGCGCCAGACTTAACGCTTGGAATTTAGTCCGAAAAGTTCAATTTTTGACTCGTCTGACCACAAAACCTTTTTCCACATATCTGCAGTATCATCTACATGCTTTTTTTTGATAACTCCATACGTGCTTTAAGATGAGGTTTTTTGAGTAATGGCTTCCTTCTTGCCACCCGTCCATACAAGCCAGCTTTGTGTAGGGACTGGCTTATCGTTGATATGTGAACACTGACTCCCATCTCAGACATAGAACTTTGCAGATCTCTCAAGGTCATTGTTGGCTTCAGCGTGACATCGTGAACAAGTTTCCTGCTTGCCCGGCTGCTCAGTTTGGGAGGGCGACCTGATCTGGGGAGTGTCTGGGTGATATGATGCATCTTCCACATCTTAATGATGGACTTCACTGTGCTGAGAGGGATAATCAGCGCCTTTGAAATGTTCTTGTACCCTTCTCCTGCTCTGTGCCTCTCTACCACTTTTTCTCTGACTTGTTTCGAAAGCTCCTAGGTCTTCATGGTTGCTTTGTTGGATCACTATGTGAGTTGCAGCTTGAATGTCTTTATATACCTGAGTTAAACTACTTTGAGTACACATGGGCTGAAACCATTTCACTAATTTTGTGACCTTTCAAACAAATCATTTGCACCTGAGCTTATTTAGGTCTGTAGTAGCAAAGGGGCTGAATACTTACGCAACTGAGATTAATCTGTTTTTCTCTGTAAATCTTACTTATTTACATGCATTTGCATTTATTCTAAATGCATTTTTTTACTTTATCAACATGAAGTAGTTTGTGTAGATTCTGCATGTAAAGTCTAATTTGATAGCATCGTGGAGTATGCTCAGGTGCCAACAAAATGTGAAAACTCTGAAGGGGGGTGAATACTTCTAAAAACCATTGTACATTATGCCAGGAAAACAGAAGTAGTCACTTCAATTTTCTTGAGATCCTGGGATAAATTTTCTTGAGATCACAAGAAAATGGAATGGTAATATCGAGTGTACAAAGATTTTTTTATTTTTTTCATGGCCTCAACAAACGTAATAGATCTCTGTTTTGCAAAAACAAAAACTTGTCATCAGTTCAACTGTTTAATTGTCGCCTGTTAGACAAAAAGGTACAGGATCTGGGATCCAGTGGGATCTGGTGCGATCCGGCACAAATTAACCCCTGGTTATAAACACTGCTTAAGCCTAACAGTGCCTACCTCTAAAAACTTTTACATCTGCTCTCAGTGATGCCCCTGCTTCATCCAGGATAGGTTTAATTAATTGCTTTCCAGAGTGACACAGGACCTGATGAATTCTAAGGGTGGTCTGCATTACCGCTGTCATTATCAATGTGATGAGTTTAGCAGGGAGGTCCATGGGAACATTTATTTTTAAAACACACACTCCAGAATAGCCTCTTATGTCAATATCAACTTCTTCAACTTCTTGGTTTTCACACGATGTCCATTTTAATTCCACAGCTAAACGTTTTTCACTGAGGAAACAATCACTGGGCAGCAATTTAAAATGATTTACTTCATTACTTCTTGGAAAATAAATTATACCCATCAAAAACAAAAGAATACGTTTAACAAAATACGTTTCTTGAAAGGTCTTAGGGTGGGTGGTATAGATTATCTTAACACTGAAATGTGCAGTTAGCAAAGTAATTAATCAACTAAGGTATTTAAAGTATTCTTTTTATTATCCATGTAATGTTTGCAATAACATTACAATGTCGTTATCAAACATAATTAGTCAAAATAAACAGTATAACAACAACAAAAACGTTAATATATTTGTTTTAGCTAATTAAAATGTCAATGACTTTCTATAATAAAAATATATAGACAATAAATATGTTGCTTATGGCTAACAGCAAGGTAGTCATGTTTTTTTCATTTAAATGTTTGCAGTCCTGAAGACATCATTAACTTAAAAAAAAAGACATCAGAGATGCCTCTCCTCCCACGCTCCACTTATCCTTGGGCACACCATCTTGGAATTATGAATAAAACGACATCAAAGGCTGAAAAATTGCTGGTAATATTCCTCCCGAATCACACCCTCTCTGACTCTCCGGCAAGATTGCAAGCACCCTTGCTTACTGTATTACACTAGGCAATTCAGTAGCAATTTGCCCATGAGCAATTACTGTTAACAAGTATTGCCTTGTGTAAACCCACCCTCAGACAAACAAGTATTTGACCAGTGCAGATGATTGTTTTTCAAATACGTTCAAACGTTTAGCTTCAGTTTTACACGTTAAAATATTTGCCTATTTCTATTTTATCAAAGGGCGAGAACACCCTTTGGGTTGACAGTCATGGTAAATGGTATATTGGTATGTGACTTTCTGTCCCACTAATATAAAGAGGATCAACACATCAGAATACCACTGGTGTGCTGACAGCGATGACATAGCCAGCTTAAGATTAAAAAAAAAAAAATAGTTCATACTTCTCTCTACTTGAGGTACTATCTGACAGCAAATCACTTAGGTCTTAATAGAAGTCCTAGCGAATCCCATTCATTTATCTTGTCCATCCATTTAAGTAGTCAAATTCAAAACCAAAGACATTTGAATTTAAGTTGATGGCGTTTGTAAAGATGACACTATTTTTGTTATTTAACCTTGGTGTTTAACGTCATAGCAATTAAATCAGAAAAAAGTACTGCTTAGCATAAGAAATAATGCATTTATACTAATAATAAAAAAACATGTCAAATCATTTGAATGAATTTACTATTACATTTAATTTAGCATTTTAGTATCTACACAAAAAACTACTAAATAGTTTTTAATAGAAGGAATTTGTAAACCTCCACTTTTATATAAATCCTCACTTCGTTAAAGAATATAGAGATTCCCAAATAACAGAAACAGCATTGGTGTGTATTATTCAAAAAAACATAGAAAAGAACTGGAGAAAATGTAAAGACTGATGGAGAAAACTGAGTGTTAGATTTGTGAAGAGCAAGAAAACCCTAAAGTAAGTTGGAAGCTTGTGGCCACACTTTGCTAGGAATTGCCAGTTGCTAGTATGTAAGTCTTTCTGCAGGCGTTGCTGGCATCGCTGTGTATTTTTGCGTTGAAGCAATGGTTCCAATCTGCAGATCGTCAAACCTTTCACCTGTCATTCTAAAAATGTATTTTTTTCTGACAACAGCAAGTCTGTTACAGCCTTGGGTGCCGCCGCAGAACAAAGTTTTCTCCTACTACTACTAGTCACCATATTAATGTCACCAATCTATTGTTTCAATCCAGTCACCTGTACATGCACTTCTGCCTCACCAGTTTCTTTGCAGCAGTGAATAAAACAATGCGCCCAGCATTATCCAATCTATGGTTAGCCTTGTTACCTTTACAGCAAATCAGAGTAAGAATTAAGAAAATCTGAACGCTACTCAGAGTCTCTGTCAGTGCTGACGACATTTGGTTGAAGCGTGAACACTCGTGTGAGAAACAAGCAAAACTGAATCCGTGGCTTGTACCAACTGCAGCAAGAAAGATGTCTATAATATTAAAGTCAATTGTTTTACAAGTTATGAATTTTTAATGTATTTCCTTAATTTATTTGGCTGTTCTGTGAACTTGTATAATCTATTCCGTGGTATTGTACATTTTAACTGAGATGAAGCATTTCCTGTTAAATACACGATCCAAGTAACGTAATTATTTCGGTGCCTAAGAGCTGGTAGAACACAAACAACCACAGTTGTAAGAAACTCAACAGCTATATTATAAGTGATGTTTGTGTTTATGATTATGAATGTATGCATGGCAAAGGGGCTGATAAAAAAAACACTGATGACACAGGAAGAGTTTGGTGCGTAATGTGGATTGAGTATAATTTAGAACTCGTAGGTTCCGTTCATATTTGTGTAGGTCACATATTTCATTCAAAATGATATGCTTTCATTAAGCCAGTATATAGGTAGATATTTATGAATGTGTCTAGTTTCCTTTCCAATGTGGAGACCAAATTTTCTCCTTTAGGAAAAATACGCAGCATGTTACTGTGCGGCGGTTTCCGAAGAGCACTTTTTCTGTATTGCTTGGAAACAAGTAAACATGTGAAAACAATGTTGAGTATTATGGAAATAATATGATTTACAAATACTATTTTGAAAAATAATTAAAAAAAAACAGATGAATGTGTTGTGCTGTCTTGGAAAACTGCATTCCTTGAATGTGCCCGCAGAGTTTGAAAACTATTTGTTTAATGTCTGACAGGTTTCTAGTGAATATTGATAATACTGCATTACTGGAGATGAAACAGGACCCATATTCATGGTATTTAGAAACGCACAATGTATTAAGTTTCTAATGTCAGTCAATGTGATTAATACTGTAGTTTTTAACAAGCCTTCCCCTTTACTTTTTTTCAGGTACTGTAGAAACAGATTTGTTTAAGTGTGCATTCTTGCAAAATATGTAATTTGGTCTTGCTGAGACCCCTAAAGCGTATTTGCTTGTAGACTTTAGAATATACATCAAATGGCAGGCTATTTTGAAATGGGGGTATGTTTAATTTTAAAAAAAACTGACAACCCTTGAAGACTTTATTAATAAATGTAGGGTAATTCACTTCATAATATTTAAAACAATTCTTCCTAGAAATAGATTTAGCTTTAAAAAGAGCTATGGTTTGTCCATTCTTGAAAATATGGAATGCCCTTTCATTGCACTTAAAAGAAAGGCATGGGTGGCTAATGTTCTGCTTCAGACAGCAGTACATTTAGAAAGGTTTGAGTTATCTGTTATCTGTAAGGTGAAACTATTTTAAAAGTTTACTTTATTGCATTAATATTAGATTGTATTGTACACATTATAACAGATCTGCATATCATACAGAGGGAGGTGGAAGCACAAGGTCTTCTTTTTTCAACTTAACTTTAAGTTTGTCTTCTGTTTGACCTTAAATGACCCCAAAAAATTCTTGAACAAAAATTCTGAAAGATCTGAAATCAGTGTGACTACTTAGAAGATCCCAAATGCAGTCTGAATGTGTTACAGAACATGTAACTAGTGAAGAGGCATCCCTATCGACTCCAGAGGAATACCGTGTCAACTTGTACTTACCAGTCAGTGACAGAATTGTAACTTAGCTGAGAAACAGATTCAGTGAAAATAATACCATTATGAAAGGCATCAGCAGTTTGTAACCCAGAAGTGACACTTTTCTCAACACTTCAGTGCTGAAACCATTTGCTGAGTATTATAAATGTGACATTGATAGTACAGAAACTGAGGCTAGACTGAAAGTCAGATATGAAGACAAAGAGCACACCAAAGTTGATACACTTTTAAAGTTTACACGTAAACTGCATAGCCACAAGATCGCTTTCCAAGATCTATACACATTGTGTGTCATTACCTTCCCTCCATCCAGTGCTGCTGCTGAGCATAGCTTTTCATGCATGAAACATTTAAATTCATATCTGCAAAAAACAAATGGGCAATAAACATCTTTCTGATCTTGCCATTCTTACTGTGG
Organism: Polyodon spathula; assembly: GCF_017654505.1. Classification (NCBI taxonomy): domain Eukaryota; kingdom Metazoa; phylum Chordata; class Actinopteri; order Acipenseriformes; family Polyodontidae; genus Polyodon; species Polyodon spathula. The sequence continues at coordinate 43,438,097 of NC_054535.1, read as the reverse complement.
AAAATGCCTTGGCTAAACAACTGGATCTTGATGCTGTTGTGGACAAATTTGACTGAAATCAAAACAGACAAATCCTATCCAGCTGATGTAGGACACTGATACTTATAAAAAGTAAGTAATATTGATTTGCTTATTTTGGTCACATTATGAAAAATTACTACTGCTATTTTACTTAAATTAGAGTGGAGCACCAGGTAACGTTTTGTATTTTAACAACTGGTACCTCTTGAATATAATATTACATTGTGAATCACCTTGGTCATTTTGAGATTCCCTTCCCTTATCCCTTAACCCCCCCCCAAGCCCATCTGTCTGCCATCACTCTACAAGAATCCTGGAGTCACTAAGCTCTTTTCAAAATGGCCACTCTAGTGCACTGCGGTTTGAGATCGGTCCTCTAAATCACTGCAGGAAGAGTGATTACAACAAGAACAAGAAAAAAAAACATAACAACAAGTGTTCTGTCATTTCTGTTCCGTGCCACATCATGTATCGTTATTGTTGTCAGTATACTAGAGCAGGCATTTTGGAAACAGCTTTGAAACAGAACTTAAAGTTATAAGTGTAAAAAGCTGTCAGGATGTTAACAATGAAAATAAAAATTACAGGTACATTATTTAAACAGTTGTAGCAACACGTGGGGATGTATAACTTTATATATTTTCAGAACACCACTACTTACTCTTTAAGTATGGAAAAGGGTAACTCACTAGCAGTATGTACAGTGGTGTTAAAAAGTATTTGCCCCTGTCTGATTTTCTGCATTTTTGCACATTTTTCACATTGAATTTGGTCAGATTTTTTAATATATAGAGGGAGTCTGAGAGAAAAAATGACACCAAAGTTTGGTGATTCTTTCATTTGTTTGGTGTGCAAGGTAATCAAACATGAAATCTTCAGGTGTGAAAAAGTTACTGCCCACCTACTCAACCCAATTAAAGGGATAATTAGGGTCAGCTGTTTGAATACTTTGGTTAACAATCAGGCCTGATTTCGGCCAGCTCTTCCCAATATAAATCTGAGTAAATTTGGCCCTTACCATCACAGTGAAGTTGTCAGCACACAGGTTCTAGAGGCACATCATGCCACGATCAAAAGAAATTCCTGAAGACCTCCGGAAAAAAGTTGTTGATGTCTATCAGTCTGGAAAGGTTTACAAAGCCATTTTTAAGGCTCTGGGGTTCTGCCAAACCACAGTTTGGTACAGTAGTGAATCTTCCCAGGAGTGGCCATCCTGCCAAAATCTCTCCAAGAGCAAGGCGTAAAATCATCCAGGAAGTCACAAAGAACTACAGAACAACATCCAGAGATCTGCAGGCCTCTCTTGCCTCACCTAACGTCGGTGTTCATGACCATCAGAAAGACACTGGGCAAAAATGGGATTCACGGCAGAGTAGCAAGGCGGGTGTGCCCAAAAGCACCTGGATGATCCTCAAGAATTCTGGAACAATGTTCTATGACAATGAGTCAAAAGTGGAAATGTTTGGCCAACATGGGCCCCATTATGTCTGGCGAAAACCAAACACTGCATTCCACAGCAAGAACCTTATACCAGCGGTCAAGCATGGTGGTGGTAGTGTCATGAGTTGGGGATGATTTGCTGCATCAAGACCTGGACGACTTGCCATCATTGAAGGAACCATGAATTCTGCTCTATCAGAGAATTCTACAGGAGAATGTCAAGCCATCCGTTTGTGAGCTGAAGCTGAAGCGCAGCTGGGTCAAGACAACGATCGAAACACACAAGCAAGTCTACATCAGAATGGTTGAAGAACAAGAAATTTAAAGTTTTGGAATGGCCTAGTCAAAGTCCAGACCTAAACCCCACTGAGATGTTATGGCAGGACCTGAAACGAGTAGTTTATGTTCGAAAACCCACAAATGTCACTGAGTTGAAGCAGTTTTGCATGAAGGAGAGGGTCAAAATTCTTCCACGGCGCTGTGAGAGACTGATCAATAACTACAGAAAGTGTATGGTTGCAGTTATTGCTGCTAAAGGTGGCGTAACCAGTTATTGAGTCTAAGGGGGCGATTACTTTTTCACACAGGGGCACTGGGTGTTGCATAACTCTAATAAATAAATGAAATAAGTATCAAAATTGTATGTTATTTGTTCACCCTTTTTATCTAATATTAGATTTTGGTTAAAGATCTGATAACATTCAGTATCAAAAATATGCAAAAATGCAGAAAATCAAACTTGTCAAACACTTTTTCATGTTACTGTAACGCAAACCTACGGATAACTGGTAATTTCTATATTGAAATTAACAAAAAAAGCTAGATGCCAAGTAAATCCTTTCTGCCCTGGTAAGGATGAGAAAGCATTCTAATTCTACCTCAAGTGATAACATATAAAGAATGCAGTTTTAAAAAATACATACAAAAACATTCTTTAAATATCTCATAATAATCAATGACAGCTTTGTGAACAGAGTCTAACATGAACTAATTAGCACAACTGCAAAATTCACATGTATAGGTGTGCAATTTATTTATTTAGGCTCTAAGTAAAGATTTCATTCCTAAAATTATTTCAAATGGAAGTGAACATATCTTCTCCAATACAGAACTTTAACATACTAAAAGACCTATGGTTGTGCCAGGTTCAACTACTTGGGTGTACACTATGAAAACTAAAAGAACACACAGAATTGACTAAATATAAACAGGAATGTAACATACATACACAGCCACAGCTGTAAATACAACATTAGAGCTATAAGCATCATGAACAAGTAACAACCTACATCCACTGTATGTACTTACTTTAACGTGCAAACATGTTCCTAATTATACCCCCAGATTCTGATACTTTCAATTACTTACTGCAAAAGAATGCCCCAAACGAGTTTCATCACAACTCAGTAAGTGTTTCTCAAAAAACCCCAAAAAAACAATACAACTCTGAAGTGTGACTTGTGTATTGTCAGTTTTACTACATGCTCATCGCGAGCGATATGTATCACACACATGGGGGATAATAATGTTTCTGAAGCTTATTTCACAGCACAAACCTTTATAACAATGCACCATACGATATATCTGCAGATCCCTGCTGCACAGCCTCCAACAGTTTTCCTAAAATTCTACTTGTGCTTTTCTATATCATTACTGACTCATCCACTTGAAAAGCAAAGCTGCTGCATCAAGGTCAGACAAAGTAAGTAAAGTCCAAAGTCCACATCTAGCTAAACAGCTGCAGTACATATCAATGGAATATTCAAGGTTTGCACTTTGTTGCTATTAACGGTCCTGATTATAATGTCCTATTTCAGATCACAGTTAACCATTGTTAAATACACCTAGTTTCAAATTTGGATAGTGACTGAATTACTCCACCCACTAGAGGGAGGGTCCTCCTGAGAAGGACTAGGGAGGTGCAATGGCAAACTATTCACACAAGCCAATATATAACATGACAGAGAAGACATACCTTCTACGGCTCGTTTGAAGAAAACCTTGCAGCTGCCACAGGTAACAACCCCATAGTGACATCCAGAAGCCTCGTCCCCACACACCAAACACACCTTTGCAGGGGCTGATGAACTGGAAGAGGAGTTTCTCATTGATGAGCTGGGAACAAACACACAAACAAAAGTTTCTTAGACATACAGATAATTACTTATGCGGTACAAGGAATCTATATTCTAGTCAGCTCGCTGGGGCTGCAAAAAGAAGGGAAATTACTTCTGTGGTGAAGAGATAAGCAAGCATGACTTCAATTTTAAGTTTCTGTAGGCTTCTTTGCAGATACCTCTTAAAATCACCCTCAGTAAACCAGCAGCTTATGTACCACATCCTTCTGCCTAGTAGTGCTCTATCCTGTGTCTTAGGCCTAACATAGTTAAAACATGAAGGGACATATTCACAGTATTTTAATGACTGAATCCTAATAAGAACCTTATTTAAAAACCTGCTTTTCATTTGATACTTTAATAAGGACCTTATGTTAGAAAAACCCTTTTCCAGTTTATTAGTAGTCAGCAACATCTGAAAGGTGTAGTAGTCTGACAGAATCTGAGACTTACTATGCAAGCTGTGATGGTGACATATGAAGGTCAGAAGTATAGCAGGTCAGAATAACTAAATCTTAACTACGGCTTTTCCATCCATCCATTATCATTAACTGCTTAATCCTTTACAGGGTGAGTTGGAGCCTAACCTGGCAGACACAGGGCGCAAGGCAGGACTACACCCTGTATGGGACGCCAGCCCATCACAAGGCACCACACACTCACAAACACTCACACAGAGGGCAATTCAGAATGACCAATCAACCTGAACAGCATGTCTTTGGACTGTGGGAGGAAACCGAAGTACCCGGAGAAAACCCAAGCGAACAAGGGGAGAACATGCATACTCCACACAGACAGACACCCTAGGCAGGAATCGAACCCAGGACCCCGGAGCTGTGAGGCAGCAGCGCAACCACCACGCCACGCCGACTAGTATTTTTGTTTTCTGTAAATGTTTTGGGTTTTTTTTGCTGCTTTTGCTTTTTTATAGACTATGAAATTAGACACACAGACATGCATGCACATCAATGATGCATTTCTGGAATATACAGAATTTCTGCAATCCTCTATGTTGTCAGCCTACATCTAGGCCACAGCATGCTCTTCATTATGAATGATGAGCGGCCTGCACCTGTCTAGGTAAAGAGGCTCTGGCTTGTACACTACTGACTGCTTGAGGTCAAGCTAGGAAGGCTGTTTGTTTACTGAATGTACAGCACTATATACTCTATGTTGTTTTTGGCTCATCTTTGTTTCCAGCCCTATTAAATCAATCTGGTTTACAGTCAAGTACATTTACTGAGAAAATGGGACTGCGCCAAAAGCCAGCTTAACTCAGGAGGAATACTTGGCTCTAATGTGAACCATGAGCTAACTGTATGGAATTTATGCAAATAAAATGTCCTGAGCTTGAATTAACTTTACCCACTCAGATGTGTTAAGCCACAGCAGTGAAGGTATGAAGCATGAAGAATCAAACTTTCTAAAGATCTTTCAACAAATCCTCTGTTGGTGTGTTTCTTATGGCTATGACATTATAAAAAGTCAATTTACATGATTAATTACATATGTCCAACAATACATTTGGGAATTGGTCTAGGATCCTTTTTGGGTACCACACTAAACATAACATTTAGTTTGCTATTTCACAGATAACCTCTCCTATACAATTTTTATTGTTAATCTTGCAATTTTAATGACTGAACATTATATAAATAAGTGGTCTTGCATAACAATATAAATATGCAGAAAAAAAGTAAGAAAATAAGAATGTATCATGTTTGCAACTATTTATTTCTTTATTAGCTCCTGGAACTAAACAAATATAACTATGAAACCCATGGGCCAACCCATACACACCTGATGTAACCATTGGGATTATTAATCACTTAATATTACTATAACAACTGGATATTCAAACCTTATTACCACAAATAAACACACCTTAGTCCAATGGGGTCACTGGCTAATATAATGTTAAGCAAATTCAAACATTATCCTTAAATTCAAATTCCATTAAAAAATCCAAACATTTCAGTAAAGGCCATTACTTCAGTTTTGCAGTTTGTGCAGCTGCAAGGGCAATGTTTTTATTTATTCCTTGAAAGAAAGGTGACCTTGGACAGGTAATATTTTCTAAGCACCTGAATAAACAATAAATCATACGCCGTTCTTCAAAGGCTTGTATTACACTGGCTTCAAAGCAGGCCGCTTGCCAGGCCCTTGTAACTACAGGGAAACAGCTCTACGAAAATGACATTTGAATAGGAGCTGTGTAACTGAAGCATTTAGAAGTATTCAAATATACACATCATCTTTTTTTAAGATAAATGGTAAGGATTAAGACAATACTATTTGTTTTGTGTGCCATATAGTACACCAGCCCATTGTTATATCGCCCTTCTCTATACTGCGA